>NC_074671.1:33914152-34206652 GCF_029448725.1 Salvelinus fontinalis | reverse complement strand
ACCTATTTAAAAGTCTTACATCGGCTACGGACAGTGTGATCACACAGTTGTCCGGAACAGTTGGTGCTCTCAAGCATGGTTCAGTGTTGCTTTCCTCGAAGCGAGCATAGAAAGCATTTAGCTTCCCTGGTAGGCTCGCATCACTGGGCAGCTCACGGGGGTGGGGGTTCCTTTTGTGATCCGTGATAGTTCACAAGCCACATCCAACAAGTGTTAGAGCCGATGTAGTAGGTTTCAATCTTTTTGTTCTGTATTGATGCTTTGCCTGTTTGATGGTTCGTCGGAGGGGGTAACGGGATTAATGTCTGGATTAATGTCCCGCTCCTTGAAAGCGGAAGCTCTAGCCGTTAGCTCAGTGCGGATATTGCCTGTAATCCATGGGTTCTCCTCTCCTCTCCTCGGTGTATAGCCTCCTGTAGTAGAGGTCTGGAGGGGCTTGGTTGAGTTCTGGTTTGGTTGAGTTAGCTACTACACCACAGAACTGACAGCGGGCCTTTGTATGGCTCTGATTAAGTGCTCTTGACAGGAGAAGGCTTCATTTGAGAACAAGGTCAGGTCATCAGCATCAGAGTTCAGAGTTCAGTTTAGGAGCATGTTGAGTGACCTATGCGACTGCGAATTTGTGCCAGTGTTCGTATGGAATTTGCTAGAAGCATGACAACGCCATAGTACATCATGCTCAGTCAAACATGTACAGTCTACAGGCCTCCTAAGCAAGTGGAAGATATATTCACGAAACCAAAGAAAATACAATTTCATTGACATTCAGAACACAGGGGAGACATTAACAACTTCAAACAAACATAAAACCACAACGACATACACACAGAGGAGGGAGGATGGAGGGAGGCTGGAGGGAGGCTGGAGGGAGGATAGAGGGAGGATAGAGGGAGGATGGAGGGAGGATGGAGGGAGGATAGAGGGAGGATAGAGGGAGGATAGAGGGAGGGAGGATGGAGGGAGGATGGAGGGAGGATAGAGGGAGGGAGGATGGAGGGAGGATGGAGGGAGGATGGAGGGAGGATGGAGGGAGGATAGAGGGAGGATGGAGGGAGGATGGAGGGAGGATAGAGGGAGGATGGAGGGAGGATGGAGGGAGGATAGATGGCGTATTGGAGGAGGATATGATGAGGGATCGAGGAGGAATAGGAGAAGGGATGGGAGGAGGGATGGGAGGATAGGAGGAGGACAGAAGGAGGATAGTAAGATAGGAGGAATAGGAGGAGGAATGGGAGGAGGAATGGGAGGAGGATATGAGGAGGATAGTAAGATAGGAGGAGGATAGGAAGATAGTAAGATAGGAGGAGGATAGGAGGAGGGATGGCAGCAACATATGAGGATGATAGTAAGATAGGAGGAGGATAGGAGGAGGATATTAGAGATAGGGGGAGGGATGGAAGAGGATAGGAGGAGGAGAGTAAGATAGGGGGAGAGATGGGGTATTGGAGGAAGATATGATGAAGGATTGGGGAGGGATAGGAGAAGGGATGGGAGGAGGGATGGGAGGATAGGAGAATAACAGGAGGAGGAGAGTAAGATATTAGGAGGATAGGAGGAGGATAGGAGGATAGTAAGATAGGAGGAGGATAGTAAGATAGGAGGAGGATAAGAGAAGGAGGATGGAGAGAGGATAGAGGGAGGATGGAGGGAGGAAGAGGGAGGTGGAGAGGAGGATGGAGGGAGGATAGAGGGAGGTAGAGGGAGAGATAGGAGGGAGGGAGGATGGAGGGAGGAGGAGGGAGAGATAGAGGGAGGGAGGATGGAGGGAGGGGAGGGAGGATAGAGGGAGGGAGGATGGAGAGAGGTAGAGGGAGGATAGAGGGAGGTAGAGGGAGGGAGGAGAGGGAGGATGGAGGGAGATAGAGGGAGGTAGAGGGAGGATAGAGGGAGGGAGGATGGAGGGAGGATGAGGATGGAGGAGAGGGAGATAGAGGGAGAGATAGAGGAGAGGGAGGGAGGAAGAGGGAGGATAGAGGGAGGATAGAGGGAGGTGGAGGAGGATGAGAGGGAGGATAGAGGGAGGATAGAGGGAGGGAGGATGGAGGGAGGATAGAGGGAGGATAGGGGAGGTAGAGGGAGGGAGGATGAGAGGGAGGATGGAGGGAGGATAGTAGGGAGGGAGGAGGAAGGAGGAGGGAGGGAGGATAGAGGGAGGATGGGAGGGAGGATAGAGGGAGGATGGAGGGAGGTAGAGGATGGAGGATGAGGGAGATGAGGGAGGATAGAGGGAGGGAGGGAGGATAGAGGGAGGGAGAGAGGGAGATGAGGAGAGGATGGAGAGAGGATAGAGGGAGGATGAGGGAGGATAGAGGAGAGGGAGGATAGGGAGGGATGGAGAGAAGGAGATAGGGAGGGATGGAGAGAGGGAGGGAGGATGGTAGGGATGAGATGAGAGGGAGGAAGAGAGGGAGGGGAGAGAGGATGGGAGGAGAGAGGAAGGATAGAGGGAGGATGGAGGGAGGATAGAGGAGGATGGGGGAGAGATAGAGGGAGGATAGAGGGAGGATAGAGGATGGAGGATAGAGGGAGATTAGAGGGAGGATAGAGGCGGGATAGAGGGAGGATAGAGGGAGGATAGAGGGAGGATGGAGGGAGGATGGAGGGAGGATGGAGGGAGGATAGAGGGTGGATAAAGGGAGGGTAAAGGGAGGATAAGGGGAGGATAGAGGATGGAGGATAGAGGGAGATTAGAGGGAGGATAGAGGGAGGATAGAGGGAGGATAGAGGGAGGATAGAGGGAGGATAGAGGGAGGATAGAGGATGGAGGATAGAGGGAGATTAGAGGGAGGATAAGGGGAGGATAAAGGGAGGATGGAGGGAGGATGGAGGGAGGATGGAGGGAGGATGGAGGATAGAGGGAGGATAGGGGGACCACCACCAATACCACCACCACAACACACCTCCTCTCTCCTTCCCTCTCTTCCTCTCTCCTTCCCTCTCACCTTTCCTATCTTCCTCTCTCCTCATCTCTACTTCCCTCTCCTCCTCTCTCCTCCTCTCTCCTCCTCTCTCCTTCTCTCTCCTTCTCTCTCCTTCCCTCTCCTTCCCTCTGTTTCTCTCTCCTTCCCTCTGTTTCTCTCTCCTTCCCTCTGTTTCTCTCTCCTTCCCCTTTCCTCCTCTTCCTCTCTCCCCCCCTCACCTTTCCTCTCTTCCTCTCTCCTCCTCTCTTCTTCCCTCTCCTCCTCTCTCCTTCCCTATGTTCCTCTCTCCTCCTCTCTCCTTCCCTCTGTTCCTCTCTCCTCCTCTCTCCTTCCCTCTGTTCCTCTCTCCTCCTCTCCACTTCCCCTCTCCTCCTCTTCCTCTCTCCTCTTCTTCCTCTCTCCTCTACTTCCCCTCCTCTCTACTTCCCTCTCTTCCTCTTTCCTCTCTTCCTCTCTCCTCCTCTCTCCTTCCATCTCCTCCTCTTACCTCCTCTCTACTTCCCCTCTCCTCCTCTTCCTCTCTACTTCCCTCTCATTCACAGGAGTAGAGTGGAAACGTTAATCTTGTGGTCTATCTGTGTCAATTAGTAAGAGCGCTATTAATGCAGAGATTGTGGTTCTATTCCCCTAAGGGATCACGCACACACACATAATGTATGCACTCACTGTTGTAGCTAAGTCTCTTCAGATAAAAGTGTCTGCTAAGTGGCGGTCCGAGAGCTGAGATGGACAGTGGTCTCTGTCCTGGTTGAAACACAAGGAAAACACCTCACTATGAAAACACATGTACTGATGCCTTGAGAGCATGGCTGCCGGTTTTACGGGCTCTTAACCAACTGTGCTATTTTGTTTGTTTTTTCGCATTTGTAAATAATGTTTCTGCCACCGTCTCTTATGACCGAAAAGAGCTTCAGGAAATCAGGACAGCGATTCCCAGGACTGGAAGAAGATTTGCTCTTTAACGAGTCTGACCGCAAAGGATTTACTTCAGACACCCCCGACGAGGCCCTCATTCCCCGTCATTCGCAGGATTAAAAATATGGAAATATCGCAGAAGGAGATCGTGGTGCCTTGTAAGGATCCGGGCGACGAGTGGCTAAACTGTCTTTGCCATCGGTACAATTGGCCAACGTTCAATCACTGGATAATAAAGTGGACGAACTACAAGCACGTATATCCTACCAACGGGACATTAAACTGTAATATCTTATGTTTCACTGAGTCGTGGCTGAACGGCGACATGAATAACAGCTGGGAGGTTATACACTGTATCAGCAGGATAGAACAGACACCTCTGGTAAGACAAGGGGTGGCAGGTTATACACTGTATCAGCAGGACAGCAGCCTCTGGTAAGACAAGGGGTGGCAGGTTATACACTGTATCAGCAGGATAGAACAGCAGCCTCTAGTAAGACAAGGGGTGGCAGGTTATACACTGTATCAGCAGGATAGAGCAGCAGCCTCTGGTAAGACAAGGGGTGGCAGGTTATACACTGTATCAGCAGGACAGCAGCCTCTGGAAAGACAAGGGGTGGCAGGTTATACACTGTATCAGCAGGATAGAACAGCAGCCTCTAGTAAGACAAGGGGTGGCAGGTTATACACTGTATCAGCAGGACAGCAGCCTCTGGTAAGACAAGGGGTGGCAGGTTATACACTGTATCAGCAGGACAGCAGCCTCTGGTAAGACAAGGGGTGGCAGGTTATACACTGTATCAGCAGGACAGCAGCCTCTGGTAAGACAAGGGGTGGCAGGTTATACACTGTATCAGCAGGACAGCAGCCTCTGGTAAGACAAGGGGTGGCAGGTTATACACTGTATCAGCAGGGTAGAACAGACACCTCTGGTAAGACAAGGGGTGGCCGGTTATACACTGTATCAGCAGGACAGCAGCCTCTGGTAAGACAAGGGGTGGCAGGTTATACACTGTATCAGCAGGACAGCAGCCTCTGGTAAGACAAGGGGTGGCAGGTTATACACTGTATCAGCAGGGTAGAACAGACACCTCTGGTAAGATAAGGGGTGGCAGGTTATACACTGTATCAGCAGGACAGCAGCCTCTGGTAAGACAAGGGGTGGCAGGTTATACACTGTATCAGCAGGGTAGAACAGACACCTCTGGTAAGACAAGGGGTGGCAGGTTATACACTGTATCAGCAGGACAGCAGCCTCTGGTAAGACAAGGGGTGGCAGGTTATACACTGTATCAGCAGGACAGCAGCCTCTGGTAAGACAAGGGGTGGCAGGTTATACACTGTATCAGCAGGACAGCAGCCTCTGGTAAGACAAGGGGTGGCAGGTTATACACTGTATCAGCAGGGTAGAACAGACACCTCTGGTAAGATAAGGGGTGGCAGGTTATACTCTGTATCAGCAGGATAGAACAGCAGCCTCTGTTAAGACAAGGGGTGGCAGGTTATACACTGTATCAGCAGGACAGCAGCCTCTGGTAAGACAAGGGGTGGCAGGTTATACACTGTATCAGCAGGACAGCAGCCTCTGGTAAGACAAGGGGTGACAGGTTATACACTGTATCAGCAGGATAGAACAGCAGCCTCTGGTAAGACAAGGGGTGGCAGGTTATACACTGTATCAGCAGGATAGAACAGCAGCCTCTGGTAAGACAAGGGGTGGCAGGTTATACACTGTATCAGCAGGACAGAACAGCAGCCTCTGGTAAGACAAGGGGTGGCAGGTTATACACTGTATCAGCAGGATAGAACAGCAGCCTCTGGTAAGACAAGGGGTGGCAGGTTATACACTGTATCAGCAGGACAGAACAGCAGCCTCTGGTAAGACAAGGGGTGGCAGGTTATACACTGTATCAGCAGGGTAGAACAGCAGCCTCTGGTAAGACAAGGGGTGGCAGGTTATACACTGTATCAGCAGGACAGAACAGCAGCCTCTAGTAAGACAAGGGGTGGCAGGTTATACACTGTATCAGCAGGACAGCAGCCTCTGGTAAGACAAGGGGTGGCAGGTTATACACTGTATCAGCAGGACAGCAGCCTCTGGTAAGACAAGGGGTGGCAGGTTATACACTGTATCAGCAGGATAGAACAGCAGCCTCTAGTAAGACAAGGGGTGGCAGGTTATACACTGTATCAGCAGGACAGCAGCCTCTGGTAAGACAAGGGGTGGCAGGTTATACACTGTATCGGCAGGATAGAACAGCAGCCTCTGGTAAGACAAGGGGTGGAGGTCTATGTATATTTATAAACAACAGCTGGTGCACGATATCTAAGGAAGTCTCTAGGTTTTGCTCGCCTGAGGTAGAGTATCTCATGATAAGCTCTAGACCACACTGTTAACCTAGAGAGTTTTCATCCATATTTTGGTACCTGTCTATTTACCGCCACAAACCGATGCTGGCACTAAGACCAGACTCACCGAGCTGTATAGGGCCATAAGCAAACAGGAAAACGCTCATCCAGAAGTGGTGCTCCTAGTGGCCGGGGACTTTAATGCAGGAAAACTTAAATCCGTTCTACCTCATTTCTACCGGCATGTCACATGTGCAACCAGAGGGGGGAAAAAACTCTAGGCCACCTGTACTCCACACACAGAGACACGTACAAAGCTCTCCCTCACCCTCCATTTGGCAAATCTGACCATAATTCTATCCTCCTGCTGACAAAGCAACAATTAAAGCAGGAAGCACCAGTGACTCGGTCTATAAAAAAGTGTTCAGATGAAGCAGACGCTAAACTATAGGACTGTTTTGCTATCGCAGACTGGACGATGTTCCGGGAGTCTTCTGATGGCATCGGTACACAAAAGAATGCTGAGAATGCCATTCATTGACTACAGCTCAGCGTTCAACACCATAGTACCCTCAAAGCTCATCAATAAGCTAAGGACCCTGGGATGAAACACCTCCCTCTACAACTGGATCCAGGACTTCCTGGACGCACCCAGGTGGTAAGGGTAGGTAACAACACATCCGCAATGCTGATCCTCAACACGGGGGTCCCTCAGGGGTGTGTGCTCAGGCCCCTCCTGTACTCCCTGTACTCCCTTGTTGACTCATTACTTCAAGGCCAGGCACGACTCCAACACCGTTATTAAGTTTTCCGATGACACAACTGTGGTAGGCCTGATCACAGACAATGACGAGACAACCTATCGGGAGGAGGTCAGAGACCTGGCCTTGTGGTGCCAGGACAACAGCCTCTCCCCCAATGACAACAGGAAAAAGAGGAAAAAGAGGGTCGAGCATGTCCCCATTCTCATCGACGGGGCTGTAGTGGAGCAGGTGGAGAGTTTCAAGATCCTTGGTGTCCACATCACCAACCAACTATTATGGTCCAAACACACCAAGACAGTCGTGAAGAGGGCACGACAACACCTTTTTCCCCTCAGGAGACTGAAAAGATTCCGCATGGGTCCCCAGATCCTCAAAACGTTCTACAGCTGCACCATCGAGAGCATCACTGCCTGGTATGGCAGCTGCTCGGCCTCCGACCAGAAGGCACTTCAGAGGGTAGTCCGTACGGCCCAGTACATCACTGGGGACAAGCTTCCTGCCATCCAGGACCTCTATACCAGGCGGTGTCAGAGGAAGGCCCTAAAAATTGTCAGAGACTCCAGCCACCCTAGTCCTAGACTGTTCTCTCTGCTACCGCACGGCAAGTGGTACTGGAGCGCCAAGTCTAGGTCCAAGAGGCTTCTAAACAGCTTCTACCCCCAAGCCATAAGACTCCTGAACACCTAATCAAATGGCTACCAAGACTATTTGCATTGCCCCCCCTCTTTTACACAGCTGCTACTCTCTGTTGTTATCATCTATGCATAGTCACTTTAACAACTCTACCTTCATGTACATGTTACCTCAACTAACCGGTGCCCATGCACATTGACTCTGTACCGGTACCTCCTGTATATTGCCTCTACATTGACTCTGTACCAGTACCCCCTGTATATAGCCTCCACATTGACTCTGTACCGGTACCCCCTGTATATAGCCTCCACATTGACTCTGTACCGGTACCCCCTGTATATAGCCTCCACATTGACTCTGTACCGGTACCCCCCTGTATATAGCCTCCACATTGACTCTGTACCGGTACCCCCCTGTATATAGCCTCCACATTGACTCTGTACCGGTACCCCCTGTATATAGCCTCGCTATTGTCATTGACTGCTGCCCTTTAATTATTTGTTACTTTTATTTTTTTTGTATTTAAAAAAAACTGCATTGTTAAATAAAGGCTTGTCAGTCAGCATTTCACTGTAAGGTCTACTATTCGACGCATGTGACAAATACATTTTGGGGGGGATTTGACATGAACCTCAGCCATGGAGGACTGTGAAGACCGCTGCTTCTCTTATTTCACATCCCTGAGAAACCACTTAAGTCTAATTTGAACCAGTCTTCATGTCACCAGACTGCTTTATTATTCACTGTGCTGTGTGGCTACGTGCCAAGAGGTTCAACATAGCCAGAAGACTACTTATAGCACCGGCAGCAAGATACTAACAAATGTCTTGACGAAATCCTTTTCCACTATGAAACCATCACAGGCTCGATGGAGCATGTTATGAAGAGACATGACCGCACTATGCAGTAATGGAGGAGGAGGAGGAGGAAGGGGAGGAGGAGGAAGAGGAGGCAGTGGAGGAGGAGGTATGGGTGGAAGAAAATGAGGTAGAAGAGAAGGAGGAGGAGGAGGTGGAGGAAAGGTGCGGTGTGAAGAAGGAGAGAAAATTGGAAGGAGAAAAAGACAGAGAGATAGAAGGACAGTATAGAGTGTGGCAGACTAGTGGGTTTGGTCAAGACGTTTACCCAGAGCAGACACGGACAGAGAAGGATTAGCTCAGTTTCAAGGGTGTTTATTTATATAATAGATCGAAAAGAAAAGGATAGGTCTCCCTCATGAGACCCTCGCCGGGGTGCCGTCTTCTGGTATTCTGGGTCTGGCTGTATCCTGTCTGACACAAAATTGAACTTCCTCTTGTTGCCTCTGCAACCGTCAACAATAACACGGGAGTCCTTTCTTCCCCCACTTTCCCCGTGTGCTGCCCTTCTGGCAGCTTTATGGGCCTCGCACAGCTGGTGAGCAATCTGCTCTTGATTACTCACCAGCTCCCAATCAGCCCCAATTAGTCCTGGCCAGAGAGCCCGTCGAGACCTGGCACGTCCAGCAGATGGAGCCATCGCCTTGTGATGTATACTCCATCTGTTACCAGGCCTCGACGAGTCTCCCCCTGGTGTCTGACCTTCTGTACGCCACATACACCCCCCCCCTTTGCTCTGTCGGGGGACGGTCATCAGTGCAACGTAGGTCTCCCTTGATAGGGCATCCGTGTTTCCATGCTTCGCCCCTGACCTGTGCACAACAGAAAACGAGAAGCGTTGAAAGGAACAAGAACCACCTGGTGTCCCGATCGTTCGTGTCATTTCCCGATCGTTCGTGTCATTTCCCCTGTTCGTGTCATTTCCCCTGGCCATTCAGACCAGCGGTCCGTGAAGTTGGAGATAAACCGGCTATAGTATCCTTCCCCAGGAAGCCCCAGGAAGTATCCTGCCAGTCCCAGGAAGCCCCAGGAAGTATCCTGCCAGTCCCAGGAAGCCCCAGGAAGTATCCTGCCAGCCCCAGGAAGCCCCAGGAAGTATCCTGCCAGTCCCAGGAAGCCCCAGGAAGTATCCTGCCAGTCCCAGGAAGCCCCAGGAAGCGTGGAACGGGCCAGTCACGCACCGCGTGAACCTTCCTCTCCTGGGGCTTGACGTTACCCTGTCCGATCAAATACCCCAGGAACTCCACCTCCTCGAACCCTAGCTTGCGTTTCTTGGGGTTTGCGGTCAACCCGGCTTGTCCAGCACCGCCTGGAGGCGCGTCAGTTGCTCTTCCCAACCTTGGATGTGGATGATGATATCAGCCACTGCGTACTGCTGATGGGGTCAAAGCACTCTGTTCATCAGCAGTTTGAATGTGTGCAGACCCGAACGGGAGCACCCGGTACTGATACAACCTGTCTGGTATCGAAAACGCCGTCTTCTCCCAGGAAGAGGCTGCCAACGGTACAGGTCAAGGGTGCTGATGTACCGGGGCATTTCCCAATCCGTCGATGAGCTCGTCCACCCTCGGCATGGGACGTGTCAAACAAGCTGATGTTGTCCGGAAATCGTTACCGGATTCACCCCCCGTTTACCGAAGCGGAGGCTACCGTCCGTTTTGGGCACCACCACGCGCTGTGGGACTCTTCCACGATTCCCATCCTCAGCATAGCCTCCACATCCTGTTTCACGGCCTCCTTTCGGGCCTCCGGAATCCGATATGGCCTCTTCGTACTGTTTCCCCCTGGGCCAGGTACGGATGTGGTGTTCAATGAGGATCATACGGCCCGGCTGACAGGTCCCAGCTTCTCTATCACCTCGTATTGTCCATGTAGATGGAGCCATTGCCTCGTGATGTATACTCCATCTGTTACCAGGCCTCGACGAGTCTACCCCTGGTGACTGACCTTCTGTACGCCACAAGAGAGATAGAAAGACAGAATAGAGAGAAAGAAATACAGCATAGAGAGATAGAAAGACAGAGTAGAGAGATAGAAAGACAGAATAGAAAGACAGAAATACAGAATAGAGAGAAAGAAAGATAGAAAGATAGAATAGAGAGAAAGAAGGAAAATTGAGAGAAAGAAAGACAGACTAGAGATGTAAAGATATAAAGACAGAATAGAGAGACAGAAAGACAGAATAGAGAGATAGAATAGAGAGATAGAATAGAGAGACAGAATAGAGAGATAGAAAGACAGAATAGAGAGATAGAAAAACAGAAATACAGAATAGAGAGATAGAATAGAGAGATATAATAGAGAGATAGAATAGAGAGATAGAGAGACAGAATAGAGAGATAGAAAGACAGAAATACAGAATAGAGAGAAAGAATATAGTGAAAGAAAGACAGAATAGAGAGAGAGAGAAAGACAGAATAGAGAGATAGAAAGACAGAATAGAGAGATAGAACAGAGAGATAGAATAGAGATACAGAATAGAGAGATAGAGAGACAGAATAGAGAGATAGAAAGACAGAATAGAGAGACAGAATAGAGAGATAGAAAAACAGAAATACAGAATAGAGAGATAGAATAGAGAGATATAATAGAGAGATAGAATAGAGAGATAGAATAGAGAGATAGAGAGACAGAATAGAGAGATAGAAAGACAGAAATACAGAATAGAGAGAAAGAATATAGTGAAAGAAAGACAGAATAGAGAGATAGAGAAAGACAGAATAGAGAGATAGAAAGACAGAATAGAGAGATAGAACAGAGAGATAGAATAGAGATACAGAATAGAGAGATAGAGAGACAGAATAGAGAGATAGAATAGAGAGATAGAATAGAGAGACAGAATAGAGAGATAGAAAAACAGAAATACAGAATAGAGAGATAGAATAGAGAGATATAATAGAGAGATAGAATAGAGAGATAGAGAGACAGAATAGAGAGATAGAAAGACAGAAATACAGAATAGAGAGAAAGAAAATAGTGAAAGAAAGACAGAATAGAGAGAGAGAGAAAGACAGAATAGAGAGATGGAAAGAGAGAATAGAGAGACAGAATAGAGAGATAGAAAAACAGAAATACAGAATAGAGAGATAGAATAGAGAGATATAATAGAGAGATAGAATAGAGAGATAGAGAGACAGAATAGAGAGATAGAAAGACAGAAATACAGAATAGAGAGAAAGAATATAGTGAAAGAAAGACAGAATAGAGAGAGAGAGAAAGACAGAATAGAGAGATAGAAAGACAGAATAGAGAGATAGAACAGAGAGATAGAATAGAGATACAGAATAGAGAGATAGAGAGACAGAATAGAGAGATAGAAAGACAGAATAGAGAGATAGAATAGAGAGATAGAATAGAGAGACAGAATAGAGAGAAAGAAAATAGTGAAAAAAAGACAGAATAGAGAGATAGAGAGACAGAATAGAGCGATAGAAAGACAGAAATACAGAATAGAGAGAAAGAATATAGTGAAAGAAAGACAGAATAGAGAGAGAGAGAAACACAGAATAGAGAGATGGAAAGAGAGAATAGAGAGACAGAAAGATAGAAAATGTGAGAATTTAGGTGCATCGGATATCTCTCTCCATCCTCGCTCAATATTACCCACCTCACACCCTGATTACACAAGAGTGCTTCATTCAAATCATCGTCCAACTAAACGGTTAACCGATCGTTCAATTTATTTAAGAATATTCCTCTAAATGAAAGACACTTGCATCTAAAATGAGATAATTCATTCTCATCTTTTCATTCCACTAATAATTTGTTTTATCGTGGTGATCATCACCATAACAGCTAAAAAAACATCTACAACTCTAATGACCAAAATCAAACTGTCTGTTAACCGATCGCTGCAGCTGTGCGTAGTCCATCTGTAAATAGCCAATCTACCTACCTCATCCCCATATTGTTTTTATTTACTTTTCTGCTCTTTTGCACACCAGTATCTCTACTTGCACATCATCATTTGCTCATCTATCACTCCAGTGTTAATCTGCTAAATTGTAATTACTTCGCCACTATTGGCCTATTTATTGCTTTACCTCCTCACGCCATTTGCACACACTGTATATAGATTTTTATATTGTGTTACATTTACCCTGACCCTGACGAGACTACGTCAGAGAACAAATAGACCACATTTACCCGGACCCTGACGAGACTACGTCAGAGAACAAAGACAACATTTACCCTGACCCTGACGAGACTACGTCAGCGAACAAATAGACCACATTTACCCTGACCCTGACGAGACTACGTCAGCGAACAAATAGACCACATTTACCCAGATGAGACTACGTCAGAGAACAAATAGACCACATTTACCCTGACCCTGACGAGACTACGTCAGCGAACAAATAGACAACATTTACCCTGACCCTGACGAGACTACGTCAGCGAACAAATAGACCACATTTACCCTGACGAGACTACGTCAGCGAACAAATAGACCACATTTACCCTGACCCTGACGAGACTACGTCAGCGAACAAATAGACCACATTTACCCTGACCCTGACGAGACTACGTCAGCGAACAAATAAACCACATTTACCCTGACCCTGACGAGACTACGTCAGCGAACAAATAGACCACATTTACCCTGACCCTGACCCTGACGAGACTACGTCAGCGAACAAATAGACAACATTTACCCTGACGAGACTACGTCAGCGAACAAATAGACCACATTTACCCTGACGAGACTACGTCAGCGAACAAATAGACCACATTTACCCTGACGAGACTACGTCAGCGTACAAATAGACAACATTTACCCTGACGAGACTACGTCAGCGAACAAATAGACCACATTCACCCTGACCCTGACGAGACTACGTCAGAGAACAAATAGACCACATTTTCCCTGACCCTGACGAGACTACGTCAGAGAACAAATAGACCACATTTACCCTGACCCTGGCGAGACTACGTCAGCGTACAAATAGACAACATTTACCCTAACCCTGGCGAGACTATGTCAGAGAACAAATAGACCACATTTACCCTGACGAGACTACGTCAGCGAACAAATAGACCACATTTACCCTGACGAGACTACGTCAGCGAACAAATAGACCACATTTACCCTGACCCTGACGAGACTACGTCAGCAAACAAGTAGACCACATTTACCCTGACGAGACTACGTCAGCGAACAAATAGACCACATTTACCCTGACCCTGACGAGACTACGTCAGCGAACAAATAGACCACATTTACCCTGACCCTGACGAGACTACGTCAGAGAACAAATAGACCACATTTACCCTGACGAGACTACGTCAGCGAACAAATAGACAACATTTACCCTGACCCTGACCCTGACGAGACTACGTCAGCGAACAAATAGACCACATTTACCCTGACGAGACTACGTCAGCGAACAAATAGACAACATTTACACTGACCCTGACGAGACTACGTCAGAGAACAAATAGACCACATTTACCCTGACCCTGACGAGACTACGTCAGCGAACAAATAGACAACATTTACCCTGACCCTGACGAGACTACTTCAGCGAACAAATAGACCACATTTACCCTGACCCTGATGAGACTACGTCAGCGAACAAATAGACCATATTTACCCTGACGAGACTACGTCAGCGAACAAATAGACCACATTTACCCTGACCCTGACGAGACTACGTCAGCGAACAAATAGACCACATTTACCCTGAACCTGACGAGACTACGTCAGCGAACAAATAAACCACATTTACCCTGACCCTGACGAGACTACGTCAGCGAACAAATAGACAACATTTACCCTGACGAGACTACGTCAGCGAACAAATAGACCACATTTGCCCTGACGAGACTACGTCAGCGAACAAATAGACCACATTTACCCTGACGAGACTACGTCAGCGTACAAATAGACAACATTTACCCTGACGAGACTACGTCAACGAACAAATAGACCACATTTACCCTGACCCTGATGAGACTACGTCAGCGAACAAATAGACCACATTTACCCTGACCCTGACGAGACTACGTCAGCGAACAAATAGACCACATTTACCCTGACGAGACTACGTCAGCGAACAAATAGACCACATTTACCCTGACCCTGACGAGACTACGTCAGCGAACAAATAGTCAACATTTACCCTGACCCTGACGAGACTACGTCAGCGAACAAATAGACCACATTTACCCTGACCCTGACGAGACTACGTCAGCGAACAAATAGACCACATTTACCCTGACACTGACGAGACTACGTCAGCGAACAAATAGACAACATTTACCCTGACGAGACTACGTCAGCGAACAAATAGACCACATTTACCCTGACGAGACTACGTCAGCGAACAAATAGACCACATTTACCCTGACGAGACTACGTCAGCGAACAAATAGACAACATTTACCCTGACCAGACTACGTCAGCGAAATTATAGACCACATTTACCCTGACGAGACTACGTCAGCGTACAAATAGACAACATTTACCCTGACCCTGACGAGACTACGTCAGCGAACAAATAGACCACATTTACCCTGACCCTGATGAGACTACGTCAGCGAACAAATAGACCACATTTACCCTGACCCTGACGAGACTACGTCAGCGAACAAATAGACCACATTTACCCTGACGAGACTACGTCAGCGAACAAATAGACCACATTTACCCTGACCCTGACGAGACTACGTCAGCGAACAAATAGACAACATTTACCCTGACACTGAAGAGACTACGTCAGCGAACAAATAGACAACATTTACCCTGACCCTGACGAGACTACGTCAGCGAACAAATAGACCACATTTACCCTGACGAGACTACGTCAGCGAACAAATAGACCACATTTACCCTGACCCTGACGAGACTACGTCAGCGAACAAATAGACCACATTTACCCTGACCCTGACGAGACTACGTCAGCGAACATATAGACCACATTTACCCTGACCCTGACGAGACTACGTCAGCGAACAAATAGACCACATTTACCCTGACCCTGACGAGACTACGTCAGCGAACAAATAGACCACATTTACCCTGACGAGACTACGTCAGCGAAAAAATAGACCACATTTACCCTGACCCTGACGAGACTACGTCAGCGAACAAATAGACCACATTTACCCTGACCCTGACGAGACTACGTCAGCGAACAAATAGACCACATTTACCCTGACCCTGACGAGACTACGTCAACGAACAAATAGACCACATTTACCCTGACCCTGACGAGACTACGTCAGTGAACAAATAGACCACATTTACCCTGACCCTGACGAGACTACGTCAGTGAACAAATAGACCACATTTACCCTGACGAGACTACGTCAGTGAAAAAATAGACAACATTTACCCTGACCTTGACGAGACTACGTCAGCGAACAAATAGACAACATTTACCCTGACCCTAACGAGACTACGTCAGAGAACAAATAGACCACATTTACCCTGACAAGACTACGTCAGCGAACAAATAGACCACATTTACCCTGACCCTGACGAGACTACGTCAGCGAACAAATAGACCACATTTACCCTGACACTGACGAGACTACGTCAGCGAACAAATAGACCACATTTACCCTGACCCTGACGAGACTACGTCAGCGAACAAATAGACCACATTTACCCTGACCCTGACGAGACTACGTCAGCGAACAAATAGACCACATTTACCCTGACGAGACTACGTCAGCGAACAAATAGACCACATTTACCCTGACCCTGATGAGACTACGTCAGCGAACAAATAGACCACATTTACCCTGACGAGACTACGTCAGCGAACAAATAGACCACATTTACCCTGACGAGACTACGTCAGCGAACAAATAGACCACATTTACCCTGACGAGACTACGTCAGCGAACAAATAGACCACATTTACCCTGACGAGACTACGTCAGCGAACACATAGACCACATTTACCCTGACCCTGACGAGACTACGTCAGCGAACAAATAGACCACATTTACCCTGACCCTGACTCTGACGAGAGTACGTCAGTGAACAAATAGACCACATTTACCCTGACCCTGACAAGACTACGTCAGTGAACAAATAGACAACATTTACCCTGACGAGACTACGTCAGCGAACACATAGACCACATTTACCCTGACCCTGACGAGACTACGTCAGCGAACAAATATACAACATTTACCCTGACGAGACTACGTCAGCGAACAAATAGACCACATTTACCCTGACCCTGACGAGACTACGTCAGCGAACAAATAGACCACATTTACCCTGACCCTGATGAGACTACATCAGCGAACAAATAGACCACATTTACCCTGACCCTGACGAGACTACGTCAGCGAACAAATAGACCACATTTACCCTGACCCTGACCCTGACGAGACTACGTCAGCGAACAAATAGACAACATTTACCCTGACCCTGACGAGACTACGTCAGCGAACAAATAGACCACATTTACCCTGACCCTGACGAGACTACGTCAGCGAACAAATGGACCACATTTACCCTGACTCTGACGAGACTACGTCAGCGAACAAATAGACCACATTTACCCTGACCCTGACGAGACTACGTAAGCGAACAAATAGACCACATTTACCCTGACCCTGACGAGACTACGTCAGCAAACAAATAGACCACATTTACCCTGAAGAGACTACGTCAGCGAACAAATAGACCACATTTACCCTGACCAGACTACGTCAGCGAACAAATAGACCACATTTACCCTGACGAGACTACGTCAGCGAACAAATAGACCACATTTACCCTGACGAGACTACGTCAGCGAATAAATAGACCACATTTACCCTGACGAGACTACGTCAGCGAACAAATAGACCACATTTACCCTGACGAGACTACGTCAGCGAACAAATAGACCACATTTACCCTGACCAGACTACGTCAGCGAACAAATAGACCACATTTACCCTGACCCTGACGAGACTACGTCAGCGAACAAATAGACCACATTTACCCTGACCGTGACGAGACTACGTCAGAGAACAAATAGACCACATTTACTCTGACAAGACTACGTCAGCGAACAAATAGACAACATTTACCCTGACCCTGACGAGACTACGTCAGCGAACAAATAAACCACATTTACCCTGAAGAGACTACGTCAGCGAACAAATAGACCACATTTACCCTGACCCTGACGAGACTACGTCAGCGAACAAATAGACAACATTTACCCTGACGAGACTACGTCAGCGAACAAATAGACCACATTTACCCTGACCCTGACGAGACTACGTCAGCGAACAAATAGACCACATTTACCCTGACCCTGACGAGACTACGTCAGCGAACAAATAGACAACATTTACCCTGACGAGACTACGTCAGCGAACAAATAGACAACATTTACCCTGACGAGACTACGTCAGCGAACAAATAAACCACATTTACCCTGACCCTGACGAGACTACGTCAGCGAACAAATGGACAAAATTTACCCTGACGAGACTACGTAAGCGAACAAATAGACCACATTTACCCTGACCCTGACGAGACTACGTCAGCGAACAAATAGACCACATTTACCCTGACCCTGACGAGACTACGTCAGCGAACAAATAGACCACATTTACCCTGACCCTGACGAGACTACGTCAGCGAACAAATAGACCACATTTACCCTGACACTGACGAGACTACGTCAGCGAACAAATAGACCACATTTACCCTGACCCTGACGAGACTACGTCAGCGAACAGATAGACCACATTTACCCTGACCCTGACGAGACTATGTCAGCGAACAAATAGACAACATTTACCCTGACGAGACTACGTCAGCGAACAAATAGACCACATTTACCCTGACCCTGACGAGACTACGTCAGCGAACAAATAGACCACATTTAACCTGACCCTGAAGAGACTACGTCAGCGAACAAATAGACAACATTTACCCTGACTCTGACGAGACTACGTCAGCGAACAAATAGACCACATTTACCCTGACCCTGACGAGACTACGTCAGCGAACAAATAGACCACATTTACCCTGACGAGACTACGTCAGCGAACAAATAGACCACATTTACCCTGACCCTGACGAGACTACGTCAGTGAACAAATAGACCACATTTACCCTGACCCTGACTCTGACGAGAGTACGTCAGTGAACAAATAGACCACATTTACCCTGACCAGACTACGTCAGCGAACAAATAGACCAAATTTACCCTGACCCTGACGAGACTACGTCAGCGAACAAATAGACCACATTTACCCTGACGAGACTACGTCAGCGAACAAATAGACCACATTTACCCTGACCAGACTACGTCAGCGAACAAATAGACCAAATTTACCCTGACCCTGACGAGACTACGTCAGCGAACAAATAGACCACATTTACCCTGACCGTGACGAGACTACGTCAGAGAAAAAAAATAGACCACATTACCCTGACAAGACTACGTCAGCGAACAAATAGACAACATTTACCCTGACCCTGACGAGACTACGTCAGCGAACAAATAGACCACATTTACCCTGACCAGACTACGTCAGCGAACAAATAGACCACATTTACCCTGACCCTGACGAGACTACGTCAGCGAACAAATCGACCACATTTACCCTGACCGTGACGAGACTACGTCAGAGAACAAATAGACCACATTTACCCTGACAAGACTACGTCAGCGAACAAATAGACAACATTTACCCTGACCCTGACGAGACTACGTCAGCGAACAAATAAACCACATTTACCCTGAAGAGACTACGTCAGCGAACAAATAGACCACATTTACCCTGACGAGACTACGTCAGCGAACAAATAGACCACATTTACCCTGACCCTGACGAGACTACGTCAGCGAACAAACAGACAACATTTACCCTGACGAGACTACGTCAGCGAACAAATAGACCACATTTACCCTGACCCTGACGAGACTACGTCAGCGAACAAATAGACAACATTTACCCTGACGAGACTACGTCAGCGAACAAATAGACAACATTTACCCTGACGAGACTACGTCAGCGAACAAATAAACCACATTTACCCTGACCCTGACGAGACTACGTCAGCGAACAAATAGACCACATTTACCCTGACCCTGACGAGACTACGTCAGCGAACAAATGGACCACATTTACCCTGACTCTGACGAGACTACGTCAGCGAACAAATAGACCACATTTACCCTGACCCTGACGAGACTACGTAAGCGAACAAATAGACCACATTTACCCTGACCCTGACGAGACTACGTCAGCGAACAAATAGACCACATTTACCCTGAAGAGACTACGTCAGCGAACAAATAGACCACATTTACCCTGACCAGACTACGTCAGCGAACAAATAGACCACATTTACCCTGACGAGACTACGTCAGCGAACAAATAGACCACATTTACCCTGACGAGACTACGTCAGCGAATAAATAGACCACATTTACCCTGACGAGACTACGTCAGCGAACAAATAGACCACATTTACCCTGACGAGACTACGTCAGCGAACAAATAGACCACATTTACCCTGACCAGACTACGTCAGCGAACAAATAGACCACATTTACCCTGACCCTGACGAGACTACGTCAGCGAACAAATAGACCACATTTACCCTGACCGTGACGAGACTACGTCAGAGAACAAATAGACCACATTTACTCTGACAAGACTACGTCAGCGAACAAATAGACAACATTTACCCTGACCCTGACGAGACTACGTCAGCGAACAAATAAACCACATTTACCCTGAAGAGACTACGTCAGCGAACAAATAGACCACATTTACCCTGACCCTGACGAGACTACGTCAGCGAACAAATAGACAACATTTACCCTGACGAGACTACGTCAGCGAACAAATAGACCACATTTACCCTGACCCTGACGAGACTACGTCAGCGAACAAATAGACCACATTTACCCTGACCCTGACGAGACTACGTCAGCGAACAAATAGACAACATTTACCCTGACGAGACTACGTCAGCGAACAAATAGACAACATTTACCCTGACGAGACTACGTCAGCGAACAAATAAACCACATTTACCCTGACCCTGACGAGACTACGTCAGCGAACAAATGGACAAAATTTACCCTGACGAGACTACGTAAGCGAACAAATAGACCACATTTACCCTGACCCTGACGAGACTACGTCAGCGAACAAATAGACCACATTTACCCTGACCCTGACGAGACTACGTCAGCGAACAAATAGACCACATTTACCCTGACCCTGACGAGACTACGTCAGCGAACAAATAGACCACATTTACCCTGACACTGACGAGACTACGTCAGCGAACAAATAGACCACATTTACCCTGACCCTGACGAGACTACGTCAGCGAACAGATAGACCACATTTACCCTGACCCTGACGAGACTATGTCAGCGAACAAATAGACAACATTTACCCTGACGAGACTACGTCAGCGAACAAATAGACCACATTTACCCTGACCCTGACGAGACTACGTCAGCGAACAAATAGACCACATTTAACCTGACCCTGAAGAGACTACGTCAGCGAACAAATAGACAACATTTACCCTGACTCTGACGAGACTACGTCAGCGAACAAATAGACCACATTTACCCTGACCCTGACGAGACTACGTCAGCGAACAAATAGACCACATTTACCCTGACGAGACTACGTCAGCGAACAAATAGACCACATTTACCCTGACCCTGACGAGACTACGTCAGTGAACAAATAGACCACATTTACCCTGACCCTGACTCTGACGAGAGTACGTCAGTGAACAAATAGACCACATTTACCCTGACCAGACTACGTCAGCGAACAAATAGACCAAATTTACCCTGACCCTGACGAGACTACGTCAGCGAACAAATAGACCACATTTACCCTGACGAGACTACGTCAGCGAACAAATAGACCACATTTACCCTGACCAGACTACGTCAGCGAACAAATAGACCAAATTTACCCTGACCCTGACGAGACTACGTCAGCGAACAAATAGACCACATTTACCCTGACCGTGACGAGACTACGTCAGAGAAAAAAAATAGACCACATTACCCTGACAAGACTACGTCAGCGAACAAATAGACAACATTTACCCTGACCCTGACGAGACTACGTCAGCGAACAAATAAACCACATTTACCCTGAAGAGACTACGTCAGCGAACAAATAGACCACATTTACCCTGACGAGACTACGTCAGCGAACAAATAGACAACATTTACCCTGACCCTGACGAGACTACGTCAGCGAACAAATAGACCACATTTACCCTGACCAGACTACGTCAGCGAACAAATAGACCACATTTACCCTGACCCTGACGAGACTACGTCAGCGAACAAATCGACCACATTTACCCTGACCGTGACGAGACTACGTCAGAGAACAAATAGACCACATTTACCCTGACAAGACTACGTCAGCGAACAAATAGACAACATTTACCCTGACCCTGACGAGACTACGTCAGCGAACAAATAAACCACATTTACCCTGAAGAGACTACGTCAGCGAACAAATAGACCACATTTACCCTGACGAGACTACGTCAGCGAACAAATAGACCACATTTACCCTGACCCTGACGAGACTACGTCAGCGAACAAACAGACAACATTTACCCTGACGAGACTACGTCAGCGAACAAATAGACCACATTTACCCTGACCCTGACGAGACTACGTCAGCGAACAAATAGACAACATTTACCCTGACGAGACTACGTCAGCGAACAAATAGACAACATTTACCCTGACGAGACTACGTCAGCGAACAAATAAACCACATTTACCCTGACCCTGACGAGACTACGTCAGCGAAAAAATGGACAACATTTACCCTGACGAGACTACGTAAGCGAACAAATAAACCACATTTACCCTGACAAGATTACGTCAGCGAACAAATAGACCACATTTACCCTGACGAGACTTCGTCAGCGAACAGATAGACCACATTTACACTGACGAGACTACGTCAGCGAACAAATAGACAACATTTACCCTGACCCTGACGAGACTACGTCAGCGAACAAATAGACAACATTTACCCTGACGAGACTACGTCAGCGAACAAATAGACCACATTTACCCTGACCCTGACGAGACTACGTCAGCGAACAAATAGACCACATTTACCCTGACCCTGACGAGACTATGTCAGCGAACAAATAGACAACATTTACCCTGACGAGACTACGTCAGCGAACAAATAGACCACATTTACCCTGACCCTGACGAGACTACGTCAGCGAACAAATAGACCACATTTAACCTGACCCTGACGAGACTACGTCAGCGAACAAATAGACCACATTTACCCTGACCCTGACGAGACTACGTCAGCGAACAAATAGACCACATTTACCCTGACCCTGACGAGACTACGTCAGTGAACAAATAGACCACATTTACCCTGACCCTGACGAGACTATGTCAGCGAACAAATAGACAACATTTACCCTGACGAGACTACGTCAGCGAACAAATAGACCACATTTACCCTGACCAGACTACGTCAGCGAACAAATAGACCACATTTACCCTGACCCTGACGAGACTACGTCAGCGAACAAATAGACCACATTTACCCTGACGAGACTACGTCAGCGAACAAATAGACCACATTTACCCTGACCCTGACGAGACTACGTCAGCGAACAAATAGACCACATTTACCCTGACCGTGACGAGACCACGTCAGAGAAAAAAAATAGACCACATTTACCCTGACAAGACTACGTCAGCGAACAAATAGACAACATTTACCCTGACCCTGACGAGACTACGTCAGCGAACAAATAAACCACATTTACCCTGAAGAGACTACGTCAGCGAACAAATAGACCACATTTACCCTGACGAGACTACGTCAGCGAACAAATAGACCACATTTACCCTGACCCTGAAGAGACTACGTCAGGGTCACAAATAGACAACATTTACCCTGACGAGACTACGTCAGCGAACAAATAGACAACATTTACCCTGACGAGACTACGTCAGCGAACAAATAGACAACATTTACCCTGACAAGACTACGTCAGCGAACAAATAAACCACATTTACCCTGACCCTGACGAGACTACGTCAGCGAACAAATAGACAACATTTACCCTGACGAGACTACGTAAGCGAACAAATAAACCACATTTACCCTGACCCTGACAAGATTACGTCAGCGAACAAATAGACCACATTTACCCTGACGAGACTACGTCAGCGAACAGATAGACCACATTTACACTGACGAGACTACGTCAGCGAACAAATAGACAACATTACCCTGACCCTGACGAGACTACGTCAGCGAACAAATAGACCACATTTACCCTGACCCTGACGAGACTACGTCAGCGAACAAATACACCACATTTACCCTGACGAGACTACGTCAGCGAACAAATAGACCACATTTACCCTGACGAGACTACGTCAGCGAACAAATAGACCACATTTACCCTGACGAGACTACGTCAGCGAATAAATAGACCACATTTACCCTGACGAGACTACGTCAGCGAACAAATAGACCACATTTACCCTGACCAGACTACGTCAGCGAACAAATAGACCACATTTACCCTGACCCTGACGAGACTACGTCAGCGAACAAATAGACCACATTTACCCTGACCGTGACGAGACTACGTCAGTGAACAAATAGACCACATTTACCCTGACCCTGACGAGACTACGTCAGCGAACAAATAGACCACATTTACCCTGACACTGACGAGACTTCGTCAGCGAACAGATAGACCACATTTACCCTGACCCTGACGAGACTACGTCAGCGAACAAATAGACCACATTTACCCTGACCCTGACGAGACTATGTCAGCGAACAAATAGACAACATTTACCCTGATGAGACTACGTCAGCGAACAAATAGACCACATTTACCCTGACCCTGACGAGACTACGTCAGCGAACAAATAGACCACATTTAACCTGACCGTGACGAGACTACGTCAGCAAACAAATAGACCACATTTACCCTGACCCTGACGAGACTACGTCAGCGAACAAATAGACCACATTTACCCTGACCCTGACGAGACTACGTCAGTGAACAAATAGACCACATTTACCCTGACGAGACTACGTCAGCGAACAAATAGACCACATTTACCCTGACACTGACGAGACTACGTCAGCGAACAGATAGACCACATTTACCCTGACCCTGACGAGACTACGTCAGCGAACAAATAGACCACATTTACCCTGACCCTGACGAGACTATGTCAGCGAACAAATAGACAACATTTACCCTGATGAGACTACGTCAGCGAACAAATAGACCACATTTACCCTGACCCTGACGAGACTACGTCAGCGAACAAATAGACCACATTTAACCTGACCCTGAAGAGACTACGTCAGCGAACAAATAGACAACATTTACCCTGACTCTGACGAGACTACGTCAGCGAACAAATAGACCACATTTACCCTGACGAGACTACGTCAGCGAACAAATAGACCACATTTACCCTGACGAGACTACGTCAGCGAACAAATAGACCACATTTACCCTGACCCTGACGAGACTACGTCAGCGAACAAATAGACCACATTTACCCTGACCCTGACGAGACTACGTCAGCGAACAAATAGACCACATTTACCCTGACCCTGACGAGACTACGTCAGTGAACAAATAGACCACATTTACCCTGACCCTGACGAGACTATGTCAGCGAACAAATAGACAACATTTACCCTGACGAGACTACGTCAGCGAACAAATAGACCACATTTACCCTGACCAGACTACGTCAGCGAACAAATAGACCACATTTACCCTGACCCTGACGAGACTACGTCAGCGAACAAATAGACCACATTTACCCTGACCGTGACGAGACTACGTCAGAGAAAAAAAATAGACCACATTTACCCTGACAAGACTACGTCAGCGAACAAATAGACAACATTTACCCTGACCCTGACGAGACTACGTCAGCGAACAAATAAACCACATTTACCCTGAAGAGACTACGTCAGCGAACAAATAGACCACATTTACCCTGACCCTGACGAGACTATGTCAGCGAACAAATAGACAACATTTACCCTGATGAGACTACGTCAGCGAACAAATAGACCACATTTACCCTGACCCTGACGAGACTACGTCAGCGAACAAATAGACCACATTTAACCTGACCGTGACGAGACTACGTCAGCAAACAAATAGACCACATTTACCCTGACCCTGACGAGACTACGTCAGCGAACAAATAGACCACATTTACCCTGACCCTGACGAGACTACGTCAGTGAACAAATAGACCACATTTACCCTGACGAGACTACGTCAGCGAACAAATAGACCACATTTACCCTGACACTGACGAGACTACGTCAGCGAACAGATAGACCACATTTACCCTGACCCTGACGAGACTACGTCAGCGAACAAATAGACCACATTTACCCTGACCCTGACGAGACTATGTCAGCGAACAAATAGACAACATTTACCCTGATGAGACTACGTCAGCGAACAAATAGACCACATTTACCCTGACCCTGACGAGACTACGTCAGCGAACAAATAGACCACATTTAACCTGACCCTGAAGAGACTACGTCAGCGAACAAATAGACAACATTTACCCTGACTCTGACGAGACTACGTCAGCGAACAAATAGACCACATTTACCCTGACGAGACTACGTCAGCGAACAAATAGACCACATTTACCCTGACGAGACTACGTCAGCGAACAAATAGACCACATTTACCCTGACCCTGACGAGACTACGTCAGCGAACAAATAGACCACATTTACCCTGACCCTGACGAGACTACGTCAGCGAACAAATAGACCACATTTACCCTGACCCTGACGAGACTACGTCAGTGAACAAATAGACCACATTTACCCTGACCCTGACGAGATTATGTCAGCGAACAAATAGACAACATTTACCCTGACGAGACTACGTCAGCGAACAAATAGACCACATTTACCCTGACCAGACTACGTCAGCGAACAAATAGACCACATTTACCCTGACCCTGACGAGACTACGTCAGCGAACAAATAGACCACATTTACCCTGACCGTGACGAGACTACGTCAGAGAAAAAAAATAGACCACATTTACCCTGACAAGACTACGTCAGCGAACAAATAGACAACATTTACCCTGACCCTGACGAGACTACGTCAGCGAACAAATAAACCACATTTACCCTGAAGAGACTACGTCAGCGAACAAATAGACCACATTTACCCTGACGAGACTACGTCAGCGAACAAATAGACCACATTTACCCTGACCCTGACGAGACTACGTCAGCGAACAAATAGACAACATTTACCCTGACGAGACTACGTCAGCGAACAAATAGACCACATTTACCCTGACCCTGACGAGACTACGTCAGCGAACAAATAGACAACATTTACCCTGACGAGACTACGTCAGCGAACAAATAGACAACATTTACCCTGACGAGACTACGTCAGCGAACAAATAAACCACATTTACCCTGACCCTGACGAGACTACGTCAGCGAACAAATAGACAACATTTACCCTGACGAGACTACGTCAGCGAACAAATAGACCACATTTACCCTGACCCTGACAAGATTACGTCAGCGAACAAATAGACCACATTTACCCTGTCGAGACTACGTCAGCGAACAAATAGACAACATTTACCCTGATGAGACTACGTCAGCGAACAAATAGACCACATTTACCCTGACCCTGACGAGACTACGTCAGCGAACAAATAGACCACATTTAACCTGACCCTGAAGAGACTACGTCAGCGAACAAATAGACAACATTTACCCTGACTCTGACGAGACTACGTCAGCGAACAAATAGACCACATTTACCCTGACGAGACTACGTCAGCGAACAAATAGACCACATTTACCCTGACGAGACTACGTCAGCGAACAAATAGACCACATTTACCCTGACCCTGACGAGACTACGTCAGCGAACAAATAGACCACATTTACCCTGACCCTGACGAGACTACGTCAGCGAACAAATAGACCACATTTACCCTGACCCTGACGAGACTACGTCAGTGAACAAATAGACCACATTTACCCTGACCCTGACGAGATTATGTCAGCGAACAAATAGACAACATTTACCCTGACGAGACTACGTCAGCGAACAAATAGACCACATTTACCCTGACCAGACTACGTCAGCGAACAAATAGACCACATTTACCCTGACCCTGACGAGACTACGTCAGCGAACAAATAGACCACATTTACCCTGACCGTGACGAGACTACGTCAGAGAAAAAAAATAGACCACATTTACCCTGACAAGACTACGTCAGCGAACAAATAGACAACATTTACCCTGACCCTGACGAGACTACGTCAGCGAACAAATAAACCACATTTACCCTGAAGAGACTACGTCAGCGAACAAATAGACCACATTTACCCTGACGAGACTACGTCAGCGAACAAATAGACCACATTTACCCTGACCCTGACGAGACTACGTCAGCGAACAAATAGACAACATTTACCCTGACGAGACTACGTCAGCGAACAAATAGACCACATTTACCCTGACCCTGACGAGACTACGTCAGCGAACAAATAGACAACATTTACCCTGACGAGACTACGTCAGCGAACAAATAGACAACATTTACCCTGACGAGACTACGTCAGCGAACAAATAAACCACATTTACCCTGACCCTGACGAGACTACGTCAGCGAACAAATAGACAACATTTACCCTGACGAGACTACGTAAGCGAACAAATAAACCACATTTACCCTGACCCTGACAAGATTACGTCAGCGAACAAATAGACCACATTTACCCTGTCGAGACTACGTCAGCGAACAAATAGACCACATTTACCCTGACACTGACGAGACTACGTCAGCGAACAGATAGACCACATTTACCCTGACCCTGACGAGACTACGTCAGCGAACAAATAGACCACATTTACCCTGACCCTGACGAGACTATGTCAGCGAACAAATAGACAACATTTACCCTGATGAGACTACGTCAGCGAACAAATAGACCACATTTACCCTGACCCTGACGAGACTACGTCAGCGAACAAATAGACCACATTTACCCTGACCCTGACGAGACTACGTCAGCGAACAAATAGACAACATTTACCCTGACTCTGACGAGACTACGTCAGCGAACAAATAGACCACATTTACCCTGACCCTGACGAGACTACGTCAGCGAACAAATAGACCACATTTACCCTGACGAGACTACGTCAGCGAACAAATAGACCACATTTACCCTGACCCTGACGAGACTACGTCAGCGAACAAATAGACCACATTTACCCTGACCCTGACGAGACTACGTCAGCGAACAAATAGACCACATTTACCCTGACCCTGACGAGACTACGTCAGTGAACAAATAGACCACATTTACCCTGACCCTGACGAGACTATGTCAGCGAACAAATAGACAACATTTACCCTGACGAGACTACGTCAGCGAACAAATAGACCACATTTACCCTGACCCTGACGAGACTACGTCAGCGAACAAATAGACCACATTTACCCTGACCCTGACGAGACTACGTCAGCGAACAAATAGACCACATTTACCCTGACAGTGACGAGACTACGTCAGAGAAAAAAAATAGACCACATTTACCCTGACAAGACTACGTCAGCGAACAAATAGACAACATTTACCCTGACCCTGACGAGACTACGTCAGCGAACAAATAAACCACATTTACCCTGAAGAGACTACGTCAGCGAACAAATAGACCACATTTACCCTGACGAGACTACGTCAGCGAACAAATAGACCACATTTACCCTGACCCTGACTACGTCAGCGAACAAATAGACAACATTTACCCTGACGAGACTACGTCAGCGAACAAATAGACCACATTTACCCTGACCCTGACGAGACTACGTCAGCGAACAAATAGACCACATTTACCCTGACGAGACTACGTCAGCGAACAAATAGACAACATTTACCCTGACGAGACTACGTCAGCGAACAAATAGACCACATTTACCCTGACCCTGACGAGACTACGTCAGCGAACAAATAGACCACATTTACCCTGACGAGACTACGTCAGCGAACAAATAGACCACATTTACCCTGACGAGACTACGTCAGCGAACAAATAGACCACATTTACCCTGACCCTGAGACTACGTCAGCGAACAAATAGACAACATTTACCCTGACGAGACTACGTCAGCGAACAAATAGACCACATTTACCCTGACCCTGACGAGACTACGTCAGCGAACAAATAGACCACATTTACCCTGACGAGACTACGTCAGCGAACAAATAGACAACATTTACCCTGACGAGACTACGTCAGCGAACAAATAGACCACATTTACCCTGACCCTGACGAGACTACGTCAGCGAACAAATAGACCACATTTACCCTGACGAGACTACGTCAGCGAACAAATAGACCACATTTACCCTGACCCTGACAAGACTACGTCAGCGAACAAATAGACCACATTTACCCTGACGAGACTACGTCAGCGAACAAATAGACCACATTTACCCTGACACTGACGAGACTACGTCAGCGAACAGATAGACCACATTTACCCTGACCCTGACGAGACTACGTCAGCGAACAAATAGACCACATTTACCCTGACCCTGACGAGACTACGTCAGCGAACAAATAGACCACATTTACCCTGATGAGACTACGTCAGCGAACAAATAGACCACATTTACCCTGACCCTGACGAGACTACGTCAGCGAACAAATAGACCACATTTACCCTGACCCTGAAGAGACTACGTCAGCGAACAAATAGACCACATTTACCCTGACTCTGACGAGACTACGTCAGCGAACAAATAGACCACATTTACCCTGACCCTGACGAGACTACGTCAGCGAACAAATAGACCACATTTACCCTGACGAGACTACGTCAGCGAACAAATAGACCACATTTACCCTGACCCTGACGAGACTACGTCAGCGAACAAATAGACCACATTTACCCTGACCCTGACGAGACTACGTCAGCGAACAAATAGACCACATTTACCCTGACCCTGACGAGACTACGTCAGCGAACAAATAGACCACATTTACCCTGACCCTGACGAGACTACGTCAGCGAACAAATAGACAACATTTACCCTGACGAGACTACGTCAGCGAACAAATAGACCACATTTACCCTGACCAGACTACGTCAGCGAACAAATAGACCACATTTACCCTGACCCTGACGAGACTACGTCAGCGAACAAATAGACCACATTTACCCTGACACTGACGAGACTACGACAGAGAACAAAAATAGACCACATTTACCCTGACGAAGACTACGTCAGCGAACAAATAGACCACATTTACCCTGACCCTGACGAGACTACGTCAGCGAACAAATAGACCACATTTACCCTGACCAGAGACTACGTCAGCGAACAAATAGACCACATTTACCCTGACCGGAGACTACGTCAGCGAACAAATAGACCACATTTACCCTGACCCTGACTACGTCAGCGAACAAATAGACCACATTTACCCTGACGAGACTACGTCAGCGAACAAATAGACCACATTTACCCTGACCCTGACGAGACTACGTCAGCGAACAAATAGACCACATTTACCCCCTGACGAGACTACGTCAGTGAACAAATAGACCACATTTACCCTGACGAGACTACGTCAGCGAACAAATAGACAACATTTACCCTGACCCTGACGAGACTACGTCAGCGAACAAATAAACCACATTTACCCTGAAGAGACTACGTCAGCGAACAAATAGACCACATTTACCCTGACGAGACTACGTCAGCGAACAAATAGACCACATTTACCCTGACCCTGACTACGTCAGCGAACAAATAGACAACATTTACCCTGACGAGACTACGTCAGCGAACAAATAGACCACATTTACCCTGACCCTGACGAGACTACGTCAGCGAACAAATAGACAACATTTACCCTGACGAGACTACGTCAGCGAACAAATAGACAACATTTACCCTGACGAGACTACGTCAGCGAACAAATAAACCACATTTACCCTGACCCTGACGAGACTACGTCAGCGAACAAATAGACAACATTTACCCTGACGAGGCTACGTAAGCGAACAAATAAACCACATTTACCCTGACCCTGACAAGATTACGTCAGCGAACAAATAGACCACATTTACCCTGACGAGACTACGTCAGCGAACAGATAGACCACATTTACACTGACGAGACTACGTCAGCGAACAAATAGACAACATCCCTACCCTGACGAGACTACGTCAGCGAACAAATAGACCACATTTACCCTGACCCTGACGAGACTACGTCAGCGAACAAATACACCACATTTACCCTGACCCTGACGAGACTACGTCAGCGAACAAATAGACCACATTTACCCTGACCCTGACGAGACTACGTCAGCGAACAAATAGACCACATTTACCCTGACACTGACGAGACTACGTCAGCGAACAGATAGACCACATTTACCCTGACCCTGACGAGACTACGTCAGCGAACAAATAGACCACATTTACCCTGACCCTGACGAGACTACGTCAGCGAACAGATAGACCACATTTACCCTGACCCTGACGAGACTATGTCAGCGAACAAATAGACAACATTTACCCTGACGAGACTACGTCAGCGAACAAATAGACCACATTTACCCTGACCCTGACGAGACTACGTCAGCGAACAAATAGACCACATTTACCCTGACCCTGACGAGACTACGTCAGCGAACAAATAGACAACATTTACCCTGACTCTGACGAGACTACGTCAGCGAACAAATAGACCACATTTACCCTGACCCTGACGAGACTACGTCAGCGAACAAATAGACCACATTTACCCTGACCCTGACGAGACTACGTCAGTGAACAAATAGATCACATTTACCCTGACCCTGACGAGACTATGTCAGCGAACAAATAGACAACATTTACCCTGACGAGACTACGTCAGCGAACAAATAGACCACATTTACTCTGACCCTGACGAGACTACGTCAGCGAACAAATAGACCACATTTACCCTGACCCTGACGAGACTGCGTCAGCGAACAAATAGACCACATTTACCCTGACCCTGACGAGACTACGTCAGCGAACAAATAGACCACATTTACCCTGACCCTGACGAGACTACGTCAGCGAACAAATAGACAACATTTACCCTGACCCTGACGAGACTACGTCAGCGAACAAATAGACCACATTTACCCTGACCCTGACGAGACTACGTCAGCGAACAAATAGACCACATTTACCCTGACCCTGACGAGACTACGTCAGCGAACAAATAGACCACATTTACCCTGACCCTGATGAGACTACGTCAGCGAACAAATAGACCAAATTTACCCTGACACTGACGAGACTACGTCAGCGAACAAATAGACCACATTTACCCTGACCCTGACGAGACTACGTCAGCGAACAAATAGACCACATTTACCCTGACGAGACTACGTCAGCGAACAAATAGACCACATTTACCCTGACCCTGATGAGACTACGTCAGCGAACAAATAGACCACATTTACCCTGACCCTGACGAGACTACGTCGACGAACAAATAGACCACATTTACCCTGACGAGACTACGTCAGCGAACAAATAGACCACATTTACCCTGACCCTGACGAGACTACGTCAGCGAACAAATAGACAACATTTACCCTGACGAGACTACGTCAGCGAACAAATAGACAACATTTACCCTGACGAGACCACGTCAGCGAACAAATAGACCACATTTACCCTGACCCTGACGAGACTACGTCAGCGAACAAATAGACCACATTTATCCTGACCCTGACGAGACAACGTCAGCGAACAAATAGACCACATTTACCCTGACCCTGACGAGACTACGTCAGCGAACAAATAGACCACATTTACCCTGACCCTGACGAGACTACGTCAGCGAACAAATAGACCACATTTATCCTGACCCTGACGAGACAACGTCAGCGAACAAATAGACCACATTTACCCTGACCCTGACGAGACTACGTCAGCGAACAAATAGACCACATTTACCCTGACCCTGACGAGACTACGTCAGCGAACAAATAGACCACATTTACACTGATGAGACTACGTCAGCGAACAAATAGACCACATTTACCCTGACGAGACAACGTCAGCGAACAAATAGACCACATTTACCCTGACCCTGACGAGACTACGTCAGCGAACAAATAGACCACATTTACCCTGACGAGACTACGTCAGCGAACAAATAGACCACATGTACCCTGACGAGACTACGTCAGCGAACAAATAGACCACATTTACCCTGACGAGAGTACGTCAGCGAACAAATAGACAACATTTGCCCTGACCCTGACGAGACTACGTCAGCGAACAAATAGACCACATTTACCCTGACCCTGACGAGACTACGTCAGCGAACAAATAGACCACATTTACCCTGACACTGAAGAGACTACGTCAGCGAACAAATAGACCACATTTACCCTGACCCTAACGAGACTACGTCAGCGAACAAATAGACAACATTTACCCTGACGAGACTACGTCAGCGAACAAATAGACCACATTTAGCCTGACCCTGACGAGACTCCGTCAGCGAACAAATAGACCACATTTACCCTGACCCTGACGAGACTACGTCAGCGAACAAATAGACCACATTTACCCTGACCCTGACGAGACTACGTCAGCGAACAAATAGACCACATTTACCCTGACGAGACTACGTCAGCGAACAAATAGACCACATGTACCCTGACGAGACTACGTCAGCGAACAAATAGACCACATTTACCCTGACGAGAGTACGTCAGCGAACAAATAGACAACATTTACCCTGACCCTGACGAGACTACGTCAGCGAACAAATAGACCACATTTACCCTGACCCTGACGAGACTACGTCAGCGAACAAATAGACCACATTTACCCTGACACTGAAGAGACTACGTCAGCGAACAAATAGACCACATTTACCCTGACCCTGACGAGACTACGTCAGCGAACAAATAGACCACATTTACCCTGACCCTGACGAGACTACGTCAGCGAACAAATAGACCACATTTACCCTGACCCTGACGAGACTACGTCAGCGAACAAATAGACCACATTTACCCTGACCCTGACGAGACTATGTCAGCGAACAAATAGACAACATTTACCCTGACGAGACTACGTCAGCGAACAAATAGACCACATTTACCCTGACCAGACTACGTCAGCGAACAAATAGACCACATTTACCCTGACCCTGACGAGACTACGTCAGCGAACAAATAGACCACATTTACCCTGACCGTGACGAGACTACGTCAGAGAAAAAAAATAGACCACATTTACCCTGACCAGACTACGTCAGCGAACAAATAGACAACATTTACCCTGACCCTGACGAGACTACGTCAGCGAACAAATAAACCACATTTACCCTGAAGAGACTACGTCAGCGAACAAATAGACCACATTTACCCTGACGAGACTACGTCAGCGAACAAATAGACCACATTTACCCTGACCCTGACGAGACTACGTCAGCGAACAAATAGACAACATTTACCCTGACGAGACTACGTCAGCGAACAAATAGACCACATTTACCCTGACCCTGACGAGACTACGTCAGCGAACAAATAGACAACATTTACCCTGACGAGACTACGTCAGCGAACAAATAGACAACATTTACCCTGACGAGACTACGTCAGCGAACAAATAAACCACATTTACCCTGACCCTGACGAGACTACGTCAGCGAACAAATAGACAACATTTACCCTGACGAGGCTACGTAAGCGAACAAATAAACCACATTTACCCTGACCCTGACAAGATTACGTCAGCGAACAAATAGACCACATTTACCCTGACGAGACTACGTCAGCGAACAGATAGACCACATTTACACTGACGAGACTACGTCAGCGAACAAATAGACAACATTACCCTGACGAGACTACGTCAGCGAACAAATAGACCACATTTACCCTGACCCTGACGAGACTACGTCAGCGAACAAATACACCACATTTACCCTGACCCTGACGAGACTACGTCAGCGAACAAATAGACCACATTTACCCTGACCCTGACGAGACTACGTCAGCGAACAAATAGACCACATTTACCCTGACACTGACGAGACTACGTCAGCGAACAGATAGACCACATTTACCCTGACCCTGACGAGACTACGTCAGCGAACAAATAGACCACATTTACCCTGACCCTGACGAGACTACGTCAGCGAACAGATAGACCACATTTACCCTGACCCTGACGAGACTATGTCAGCGAACAAATAGACAACATTTACCCTGACGAGACTACGTCAGCGAACAAATAGACCACATTTACCCTGACCCTGACGAGACTACGTCAGCGAACAAATAGACCACATTTACCCTGACCCTGACGAGACTACGTCAGCGAACAAATAGACAACATTTACCCTGACTCTGACGAGACTACGTCAGCGAACAAATAGACCACATTTACCCTGACCCTGACGAGACTACGTCAGTGAACAAATAGATCACATTTACCCTGACCCTGACGAGACTATGTCAGCGAACAAATAGACAACATTTACCCTGACGAGACTACGTCAGCGAACAAATAGACCACATTTACTCTGACCCTGACGAGACTACGTCAGCGAACAAATAGACCACATTTACCCTGACCCTGACGAGACTGCGTCAGCGAACAAATAGACCACATTTACCCTGACCCTGACGAGACTACGTCAGCGAACAAATAGACCACATTTACCCTGACCCTGACGAGACTACGTCAGCGAACAAATAGACAACATTTACCCTGACCCTGACGAGACTACGTCAGCGAACAAATAGACCACATTTACCCTGACCCTGACGAGACTACGTCAGCGAACAAATAGACCACATTTACCCTGACCCTGACGAGACTACGTCAGCGAACAAATAGACCACATTTACCCTGACCCTGATGAGACTACGTCAGCGAACAAATAGACCAAATTTACCCTGACACTGACGAGACTACGTCAGCGAACAAATAGACCACATTTACCCTGACCCTGACGAGACTACGTCAGCGAACAAATAGACCACATTTACCCTGACGAGACTACGTCAGCGAACAAATAGACCACATTTACCCTGACCCTGATGAGACTACGTCAGCGAACAAATAGACCACATTTACCCTGACCCTGACGAGACTACGTCGACGAACAAATAGACCACATTTACCCTGACGAGACTACGTCAGCGAACAAATAGACCACATTTACCCTGACCCTGACGAGACTACGTCAGCGAACAAATAGACAACATTTACCCTGACGAGACTACGTCAGCGAACAAATAGACAACATTTACCCTGACGAGACCACGTCAGCGAACAAATAGACCACATTTACCCTGACCCTGACGAGACTACGTCAGCGAACAAATAGACCACATTTATCCTGACCCTGACGAGACAACGTCAGCGAACAAATAGACCACATTTACCCTGACCCTGACGAGACTACGTCAGCGAACAAATAGACCACATTTACCCTGACCCTGACGAGACTACGTCAGCGAACAAATAGACCACATTTATCCTGACCCTGACGAGACAACGTCAGCGAACAAATAGACCACATTTACCCTGACCCTGACGAGACTACGTCAGCGAACAAATAGACCACATTTACCCTGACCCTGACGAGACTACGTCAGCGAACAAATAGACCACATTTACACTGATGAGACTACGTCAGCGAACAAATAGACCACATTTACCCTGACGAGACAACGTCAGCGAACAAATAGACCACATTTACCCTGACCCTGACGAGACTACGTCAGCGAACAAATAGACCACATTTACCCTGACGAGACTACGTCAGCGAACAAATAGACCACATGTACCCTGACGAGACTACGTCAGCGAACAAATAGACCACATTTACCCTGACGAGAGTACGTCAGCGAACAAATAGACAACATTTGCCCTGACCCTGACGAGACTACGTCAGCGAACAAATAGACCACATTTACCCTGACCCTGACGAGACTACGTCAGCGAACAAATAGACCACATTTACCCTGACACTGAAGAGACTACGTCAGCGAACAAATAGACCACATTTACCCTGACCCTAACGAGACTACGTCAGCGAACAAATAGACAACATTTACCCTGACGAGACTACGTCAGCGAACAAATAGACCACATTTAGCCTGACCCTGACGAGACTCCGTCAGCGAACAAATAGACCACATTTACCCTGACCCTGACGAGACTACGTCAGCGAACAAATAGACCACATTTACCCTGACCCTGACGAGACTACGTCAGCGAACAAATAGACCACATTTACCCTGACGAGACTACGTCAGCGAACAAATAGACCACATGTACCCTGACGAGACTACGTCAGCGAACAAATAGACCACATTTACCCTGACGAGAGTACGTCAGCGAACAAATAGACAACATTTACCCTGACCCTGACGAGACTACGTCAGCGAACAAATAGACCACATTTACCCTGACCCTGACGAGACTACGTCAGCGAACAAATAGACCACATTTACCCTGACACTGAAGAGACTACGTCAGCGAACAAATAGACCACATTTACCCTGACCCTGACGAGACTACGTCAGCGAACAAATAGACCACATTTACCCTGACCCTGACGAGACTACGTCAGCGAACAAATAGACCACATTTACCCTGACCCTGACGAGACTACGTCAGCGAACAAATAGACCACATTTACCCTGACCCTGACGAGACTATGTCAGCGAACAAATAGACAACATTTACCCTGACGAGACTACGTCAGCGAACAAATAGACCACATTTACCCTGACCAGACTACGTCAGCGAACAAATAGACCACATTTACCCTGACCCTGACGAGACTACGTCAGCGAACAAATAGACCACATTTACCCTGACCGTGACGAGACTACGTCAGAGAAAAAAAATAGACCACATTTACCCTGACCAGACTACGTCAGCGAACAAATAGACAACATTTACCCTGACCCTGACGAGACTACGTCAGCGAACAAATAAACCACATTTACCCTGAAGAGACTACGTCAGCGAACAAATAGACCACATTTACCCTGACGAGACTACGTCAGCGAACAAATAGACCACATTTACCCTGACCCTGACGAGACTACGTCAGCGAACAAATAGACAACATTTACCCTGACGAGACTACGTCAGCGAACAAATAGACCACATTTACCCTGACCCTGACGAGACTACGTCAGCGAACAAATAGACAACATTTACCCTGACGAGACTACGTCAGCGAACAAATAGACAACATTTACCCTGACGAGACTACGTCAGCGAACAAATAAACCACATTTACCCTGACCCTGACGAGACTACGTCAGCGAACAAATAGACAACATTTACCCTGACGAGGCTACGTAAGCGAACAAATAAACCACATTTACCCTGACCCTGACAAGATTACGTCAGCGAACAAATAGACCACATTTACCCTGACGAGACTACGTCAGCGAACAGATAGACCACATTTACACTGACGAGACTACGTCAGCGAACAAATAGACAACATTACCCTGACGAGACTACGTCAGCGAACAAATAGACCACATTTACCCTGACCCTGACGAGACTACGTCAGCGAACAAATACACCACATTTACCCTGACCCTGACGAGACTACGTCAGCGAACAAATAGACCACATTTACCCTGACCCTGACGAGACTACGTCAGCGAACAAATAGACCACATTTACCCTGACACTGACGAGACTACGTCAGCGAACAGATAGACCACATTTACCCTGACCCTGACGAGACTACGTCAGCGAACAAATAGACCACATTTACCCTGACCCTGACGAGACTACGTCAGCGAACAGATAGACCACATTTACCCTGACCCTGACGAGACTATGTCAGCGAACAAATAGACAACATTTACCCTGACGAGACTACGTCAGCGAACAAATAGACCACATTTACCCTGACCCTGACGAGACTACGTCAGCGAACAAATAGACCACATTTACCCTGACCCTGACGAGACTACGTCAGCGAACAAATAGACAACATTTACCCTGACTCTGACGAGACTACGTCAGCGAACAAATAGACCACATTTACCCTGACCCTGACGAGACTACGTCAGTGAACAAATAGATCACATTTACCCTGACCCTGACGAGACTATGTCAGCGAACAAATAGACAACATTTACCCTGACGAGACTACGTCAGCGAACAAATAGACCACATTTACTCTGACCCTGACGAGACTACGTCAGCGAACAAATAGACCACATTTACCCTGACCCTGACGAGACTGCGTCAGCGAACAAATAGACCACATTTACCCTGACCCTGACGAGACTACGTCAGCGAACAAATAGACCACATTTACCCTGACCCTGACGAGACTACGTCAGCGAACAAATAGACAACATTTACCCTGACCCTGACGAGACTACGTCAGCGAACAAATAGACCACATTTACCCTGACCCTGACGAGACTACGTCAGCGAACAAATAGACCACATTTACCCTGACCCTGACGAGACTACGTCAGCGAACAAATAGACCACATTTACCCTGACCCTGATGAGACTACGTCAGCGAACAAATAGACCAAATTTACCCTGACACTGACGAGACTACGTCAGCGAACAAATAGACCACATTTACCCTGACCCTGACGAGACTACGTCAGCGAACAAATAGACCACATTTACCCTGACGAGACTACGTCAGCGAACAAATAGACCACATTTACCCTGACCCTGATGAGACTACGTCAGCGAACAAATAGACCACATTTACCCTGACCCTGACGAGACTACGTCGACGAACAAATAGACCACATTTACCCTGACGAGACTACGTCAGCGAACAAATAGACCACATTTACCCTGACCCTGACGAGACTACGTCAGCGAACAAATAGACAACATTTACCCTGACGAGACTACGTCAGCGAACAAATAGACAACATTTACCCTGACGAGACCACGTCAGCGAACAAATAGACCACATTTACCCTGACCCTGACGAGACTACGTCAGCGAACAAATAGACCACATTTATCCTGACCCTGACGAGACAACGTCAGCGAACAAATAGACCACATTTACCCTGACCCTGACGAGACTACGTCAGCGAACAAATAGACCACATTTACCCTGACCCTGACGAGACTACGTCAGCGAACAAATAGACCACATTTATCCTGACCCTGACGAGACAACGTCAGCGAACAAATAGACCACATTTACCCTGACCCTGACGAGACTACGTCAGCGAACAAATAGACCACATTTACCCTGACCCTGACGAGACTACGTCAGCGAACAAATAGACCACATTTACACTGATGAGACTACGTCAGCGAACAAATAGACCACATTTACCCTGACGAGACAACGTCAGCGAACAAATAGACCACATTTACCCTGACCCTGACGAGACTACGTCAGCGAACAAATAGACCACATTTACCCTGACGAGACTACGTCAGCGAACAAATAGACCACATGTACCCTGACGAGACTACGTCAGCGAACAAATAGACCACATTTACCCTGACGAGAGTACGTCAGCGAACAAATAGACAACATTTGCCCTGACCCTGACGAGACTACGTCAGCGAACAAATAGACCACATTTACCCTGACCCTGACGAGACTACGTCAGCGAACAAATAGACCACATTTACCCTGACACTGAAGAGACTACGTCAGCGAACAAATAGACCACATTTACCCTGACCCTAACGAGACTACGTCAGCGAACAAATAGACAACATTTACCCTGACGAGACTACGTCAGCGAACAAATAGACCACATTTAGCCTGACCCTGACGAGACTCCGTCAGCGAACAAATAGACCACATTTACCCTGACCCTGACGAGACTACGTCAGCGAACAAATAGACCACATTTACCCTGACCCTGACGAGACTACGTCAGCGAACAAATAGACCACATTTACCCTGACGAGACTACGTCAGCGAACAAATAGACCACATGTACCCTGACGAGACTACGTCAGCGAACAAATAGACCACATTTACCCTGACGAGAGTACGTCAGCGAACAAATAGACAACATTTACCCTGACCCTGACGAGACTACGTCAGCGAACAAATAGACCACATTTACCCTGACCCTGACGAGACTACGTCAGCGAACAAATAGACCACATTTACCCTGACACTGAAGAGACTACGTCAGCGAACAAATAGACCACATTTACCCTGACCCTGACGAGACTACGTCAGCGAACAAATAGACCACATTTACCCTGACCCTGACGAGACTACGTCAGCGAACAAATAGACCACATTTACCCTGACCCTGACGAGACTACGTCAGCGAACAAATAGACCACATTTACCCTGACCCTGACGAGACTATGTCAGCGAACAAATAGACAACATTTACCCTGACGAGACTACGTCAGCGAACAAATAGACCACATTTACCCTGACCAGACTACGTCAGCGAACAAATAGACCACATTTACCCTGACCCTGACGAGACTACGTCAGCGAACAAATAGACCACATTTACCCTGACCGTGACGAGACTACGTCAGAGAAAAAAAATAGACCACATTTACCCTGACCAGACTACGTCAGCGAACAAATAGACAACATTTACCCTGACCCTGACGAGACTACGTCAGCGAACAAATAAACCACATTTACCCTGAAGAGACTACGTCAGCGAACAAATAGACCACATTTACCCTGACGAGACTACGTCAGCGAACAAATAGACCACATTTACCCTGACCCTGACGAGACTACGTCAGCGAACAAATAGACAACATTTACCCTGACGAGACTACGTCAGCGAACAAATAGACCACATTTACCCTGACCCTGACGAGACTACGTCAGCGAACAAATAGACAACATTTACCCTGACGAGACTACGTCAGCGAACAAATAGACAACATTTACCCTGACGAGACTACGTCAGCGAACAAATAAACCACATTTACCCTGACCCTGACGAGACTACGTCAGCGAACAAATAGACAACATTTACCCTGACGAGGCTACGTAAGCGAACAAATAAACCACATTTACCCTGACCCTGACAAGATTACGTCAGCGAACAAATAGACCACATTTACCCTGACGAGACTACGTCAGCGAACAGATAGACCACATTTACACTGACGAGACTACGTCAGCGAACAAATAGACAACATTACCCTGACGAGACTACGTCAGCGAACAAATAGACCACATTTACCCTGACCCTGACGAGACTACGTCAGCGAACAAATACACCACATTTACCCTGACCCTGACGAGACTACGTCAGCGAACAAATAGACCACATTTACCCTGACCCTGACGAGACTACGTCAGCGAACAAATAGACCACATTTACCCTGACACTGACGAGACTACGTCAGCGAACAGATAGACCACATTTACCCTGACCCTGACGAGACTACGTCAGCGAACAAATAGACCACATTTACCCTGACCCTGACGAGACTACGTCAGCGAACAGATAGACCACATTTACCCTGACCCTGACGAGACTATGTCAGCGAACAAATAGACAACATTTACCCTGACGAGACTACGTCAGCGAACAAATAGACCACATTTACCCTGACCCTGACGAGACTACGTCAGCGAACAAATAGACCACATTTACCCTGACCCTGACGAGACTACGTCAGCGAACAAATAGACAACATTTACCCTGACTCTGACGAGACTACGTCAGCGAACAAATAGACCACATTTACCCTGACCCTGACGAGACTACGTCAGCGAACAAATAGACCACATTTACCCTGACACTGACGAGACTACGTCAGCGAACAAATAGACCACATTTACCCTGACCCTGACGAGACTACGTCAGCGAACAAATAGACCACATTTACCCTTACCCTGATGAGACTACGTCAGCGAACAAATAGACCACATTTACCCTGACCCTGACGAGACTACGTCAGTGAACAAATAGATCACATTTACCCTGACCCTGACGAGACTATGTCAGCGAACAAATAGACAACATTTACCCTGACGAGACTACGTCAGCGAACAAATAGACCACATTTACTCTGACCCTGACGAGACTACGTCAGCGAACAAATAGACCACATTTACCCTGACCCTGACGAGACTACGTCAGCGAACAAATAGACCACATTTACCCTGACCCTGACGAGACTACGTCAGCGAACAAATAGACCACATTTACCCTGACGAGACTACGTCAGCGAACAAATAGACCACATTTACCCTGACCCTGATGAGACTACGTCAGCGAACAAATAGACCACATTTACCCTGACGAGACTACGTCGACGAACAAATAGACCACATTTACCCTGACGAGACTACGTCAGCGAACAAATAGACCACATTTACCCTGACCCTGACGAGACTACGTCAGCGAACAAATAGACAACATTTACCCTGACGAGACTACGTCAGCGAACAAATAGACAACATTTACCCTGACGAGACCACGTCAGCGAACAAATAGACCACATTTACCCTGACCCTGACGAGACTACGTCAGCGAACAAATAGACCACATTTATCCTGACCCTGACGAGACTACGTCAGCGAACAAATAGACCACATTTACCCTGACCCTGACGAGACTACGTCAGCGAACAAATAGACCACATTTACCCTGACCCTGACGAGACTACGTCAGCGAACAAATAGACCACATTTACACTGACGAGACTACGTCAGCGAACAAATAGACCACATTTACCCTGACGAGACAACGTCAGCGAACAAATAGACCACATTTACCCTGACCCTGACGAGACTACGTCAGCGAACAAATAGACCACATTTACCCTGACCCTGACGAGACTACGTCAGCGAACAAATAGACCACATTTACCCTGACGAGACTACGTCAGCGAACAAATAGACCACATGTACCCTGACGAGACTACGTCAGCGAACAAATAGACCACATTTAACCTGACGAGAGTACGTCAGCGAACAAATAGACAACATTTACCCTGACCCTGACGAGACTACGTCAGCGAACAAATAGACCACATTTACCCTGACCCTGACGAGACTACGTCAGCGAACAAATAGACCACATTTACCCTGACACTGACGAGACTACGTCAGCGAACAAATAGACCACATTTACCCTGACCCTGACGAGACTACGTCAGCGAACAAATAGACCACATTTACCCTGACGAGACTACGTCAGCGAACAAATAGACCACATTTACCCTGACCCTGACGAGACTACGTCAGCGAACAAATAGACCACATTTACCCTGACCCTGACGAGACTACGTCAGCGAACAAATAGACCACATGTACCCTGACCCTGACGAGACTACGTCAGCGAACAAATAGACCACATTTACCCTGACGAGACTACGTCAGCGAACAAATAGACCACATGTACCCTGACGAGACTACGTCAGCGAACAAATAGACCACATTTACCCTGACGAGAGTACGTCAGCGAACAAAGACAACATTTACCCTGACCCTGACGAGACTACGTCGACGAACAAATAGACCACATTTACCCTGACGAGACTACGTCAGCGAACAAATAGACCACATTTACCCTGACCCTGACGAGACTACGTCAGCGAACAAATAGACAACATTTACCCTGACGAGACTACGTCAGCGAACAAATAGACAACATTTACCCTGACGAGACCACGTCAGCGAACAAATAGACCACATTTACCCTGACCCTGACGAGACTACGTCAGCGAACAAATAGACCACATTTATCCTGACCCTGACGAGACAACGTCAGCGAACAAATAGACCACATTTACCCTGACCCTGACGAGACTACGTCAGCGAACAAATAGACCACATTTACCCTGACCCTGACGAGACTACGTCAGCGAACAAATAGACCACATTTATCCTGACCCTGACGAGACAACGTCAGCGAACAAATAGACCACATTTACCCTGACCCTGACGAGACTACGTCAGCGAACAAATAGACCACATTTACCCTGACCCTGACGAGACTACGTCAGCGAACAAATAGACCACATTTACACTGACGAGACTACGTCAGCGAACAAATAGACCACATTTACCCTGACGAGACAACGTCAGCGAACAAATAGACCACATTTACCCTGACCCTGACGAGACTACGTCAGCGAACAAATAGACCACATTTACCCTGACGAGACTACGTCAGCGAACAAATAGACCACATGTACCCTGACGAGACTACGTCAGCGAACAAATAGACCACATTTACCCTGACGAGAGTACGTCAGCGAACAAATAGACAACATTTGCCCTGACCCTGACGAGACTACGTCAGCGAACAAATAGACCACATTTACCCTGACCCTGACGAGACTACGTCAGCGAACAAATAGACCACATTTACCCTGACACTGAAGAGACTACGTCAGCGAACAAATAGACCACATTTACCCTGACCCTAACGAGACTACGTCAGCGAACAAATAGACAACATTTACCCTGACGAGACTACGTCAGCGAACAAATAGACCACATTTAGCCTGACCCTGACGAGACTCCGTCAGCGAACAAATAGACCACATTTACCCTGACCCTGACGAGACTACGTCAGCGAACAAATAGACCACATTTACCCTGACCCTGACGAGACTACGTCAGCGAACAAATAGACCACATTTACCCTGACGAGACTACGTCAGCGAACAAATAGACCACATGTACCCTGACGAGACTACGTCAGCGAACAAATAGACCACATTTACCCTGACGAGAGTACGTCAGCGAACAAATAGACAACATTTACCCTGACCCTGACGAGACTACGTCAGCGAACAAATAGACCACATTTACCCTGACCCTGACGAGACTACGTCAGCGAACAAATAGACCACATTTACCCTGACACTGAAGAGACTACGTCAGCGAACAAATAGACCACATTTACCCTGACCCTGACGAGACTACGTCAGCGAACAAATAGACCACATTTACCCTGACCCTGACGAGACTACGTCAGCGAACAAATAGACCACATTTACCCTGACCCTGACGAGACTACGTCAGCGAACAAATAGACCACATTTACCCTGACCCTGACGAGACTATGTCAGCGAACAAATAGACAACATTTACCCTGACGAGACTACGTCAGCGAACAAATAGACCACATTTACCCTGACCAGACTACGTCAGCGAACAAATAGACCACATTTACCCTGACCCTGACGAGACTACGTCAGCGAACAAATAGACCACATTTACCCTGACCGTGACGAGACTACGTCAGAGAAAAAAAATAGACCACATTTACCCTGACCAGACTACGTCAGCGAACAAATAGACAACATTTACCCTGACCCTGACGAGACTACGTCAGCGAACAAATAAACCACATTTACCCTGAAGAGACTACGTCAGCGAACAAATAGACCACATTTACCCTGACGAGACTACGTCAGCGAACAAATAGACCACATTTACCCTGACCCTGACGAGACTACGTCAGCGAACAAATAGACAACATTTACCCTGACGAGACTACGTCAGCGAACAAATAGACCACATTTACCCTGACCCTGACGAGACTACGTCAGCGAACAAATAGACAACATTTACCCTGACGAGACTACGTCAGCGAACAAATAGACAACATTTACCCTGACGAGACTACGTCAGCGAACAAATAAACCACATTTACCCTGACCCTGACGAGACTACGTCAGCGAACAAATAGACAACATTTACCCTGACGAGGCTACGTAAGCGAACAAATAAACCACATTTACCCTGACCCTGACAAGATTACGTCAGCGAACAAATAGACCACATTTACCCTGACGAGACTACGTCAGCGAACAGATAGACCACATTTACACTGACGAGACTACGTCAGCGAACAAATAGACAACATTACCCTGACGAGACTACGTCAGCGAACAAATAGACCACATTTACCCTGACCCTGACGAGACTACGTCAGCGAACAAATACACCACATTTACCCTGACCCTGACGAGACTACGTCAGCGAACAAATAGACCACATTTACCCTGACCCTGACGAGACTACGTCAGCGAACAAATAGACCACATTTACCCTGACACTGACGAGACTACGTCAGCGAACAGATAGACCACATTTACCCTGACCCTGACGAGACTACGTCAGCGAACAAATAGACCACATTTACCCTGACCCTGACGAGACTACGTCAGCGAACAGATAGACCACATTTACCCTGACCCTGACGAGACTATGTCAGCGAACAAATAGACAACATTTACCCTGACGAGACTACGTCAGCGAACAAATAGACCACATTTACCCTGACCCTGACGAGACTACGTCAGCGAACAAATAGACCACATTTACCCTGACCCTGACGAGACTACGTCAGCGAACAAATAGACAACATTTACCCTGACTCTGACGAGACTACGTCAGCGAACAAATAGACCACATTTACCCTGACCCTGACGAGACTACGTCAGCGAACAAATAGACCACATTTACCCTGACACTGACGAGACTACGTCAGCGAACAAATAGACCACATTTACCCTGACCCTGACGAGACTACGTCAGCGAACAAATAGACCACATTTACCCTTACCCTGATGAGACTACGTCAGCGAACAAATAGACCACATTTACCCTGACCCTGACGAGACTACGTCAGTGAACAAATAGATCACATTTACCCTGACCCTGACGAGACTATGTCAGCGAACAAATAGACAACATTTACCCTGACGAGACTACGTCAGCGAACAAATAGACCACATTTACTCTGACCCTGACGAGACTACGTCAGCGAACAAATAGACCACATTTACCCTGACCCTGACGAGACTGCGTCAGCGAACAAATAGACCACATTTACCCTGACCCTGACGAGACTACGTCAGCGAACAAATAGACCACATTTACCCTGACCCTGACGAGACTACGTCAGCGAACAAATAGACAACATTTACCCTGACCCTGATGAGACTACGTCAGCGAACAAATAGACCACATTTACCCTGACCCTGACGAGACTACGTCAGCGAACAAATAGACCACATTTACCCTGACCCTGACGAGACTACGTCAGCGAACAAATAGACCACATTTACCCTGACCCTGATGAGACTACGTCAGCGAACAAATAGACCAAATTTACCCTGACACTGACGAGACTACGTCAGCGAACAAATAGACCACATTTACCCTGACCCTGACGAGACTACGTCAGCGAACAAATAGACCACATTTACCCTGACGAGACTACGTCAGCGAACAAATAGACCACATTTACCCTGACCCTGATGAGACTACGTCAGCGAACAAATAGACCACATTTACCCTGACCCTGACGAGACTACGTCGACGAACAAATAGACCACATTTACCCTGACGAGACTACGTCAGCGAACAAATAGACCACATTTACCCTGACCCTGACGAGACTACGTCAGCGAACAAATAGACAACATTTACCCTGACGAGACTACGTCAGCGAACAAATAGACAACATTTACCCTGACGAGACCACGTCAGCGAACAAATAGACCACATTTACCCTGACCCTGACGAGACTACGTCAGCGAACAAATAGACCACATTTATCCTGACCCTGACGAGACAACGTCAGCGAACAAATAGACCACATTTACCCTGACCCTGACGAGACTACGTCAGCGAACAAATAGACCACATTTACCCTGACCCTGACGAGACTACGTCAGCGAACAAATAGACCACATTTACACTGACGAGACTACGTCAGCGAACAAATAGACCACATTTACCCTGACGAGACAACGTCAGCGAACAAATAGACCACATTTACCCTGACCCTGACGAGACTACGTCAGCGAACAAATAGACCACATTTACCCTGACCCTGACGAGACTACGTCAGCGAACAAATAGACCACATTTACCCTGACGAGACTACGTCAGCGAACAAATAGACCACATGTACCCTGACGAGACTACGTCAGCGAACAAATAGACCACATTTAACCTGACGAGAGTACGTCAGCGAACAAATAGACAACATTTACCCTGACCCTGACGAGACTACGTCAGCGAACAAATAGACCACATTTACCCTGACCCTGACGAGACTACGTCAGCGAACAAATAGACCACATTTACCCTGACACTGAAGAGACTACGTCAGCGAACAAATAGACCACATTTACCCTGACCCTGACGAGACTACGTCAGCGAACAAATAGACAACATTTACCCTGACGAGACTACGTCAGCGAACAAATAGACCACATTTACCCTGACCCTGACGAGACTACGTCAGCGAACAAATAGACCACATTTACCCTGACCCTGACGAGACTACGTCAGCGAACAAATAGACCACATGTACCCTGACCCTGACGAGACTACGTCAGCGAACAAATAGACCACATTTACCCTGACGAGACTACGTCAGCGAACAAATAGACCACATGTACCCTGACGAGACTACGTCAGCGAACAAATAGACCACATTTACCCTGACGAGAGTACGTCAGCGAACAAAGACAACATTTACCCTGACCCTGACGAGACTACGTCAGCGAACAAATAGACCACATTTACCCTGACCCTGACGAGACTACGTCAGCGAACAAATAGACCACATTTACCCTGACACTGAAGAGACTACGTCAGCGAACAAATAGACCACATTTACCCTGACCCTGACGAGACTACGTCAGCGAACAAATAGACAACATTTACCCTGACGAGACTACGTCAGCGAACAAATAGACCACATTTACCCTGACCCTGACGAGACTACGTCAGCGAACAAATAGACCACATTTACCCTGACCCTGACGAGACTACGTCAGCGAACAAATAGACCAAATTTACCCTGACACTGACGAGACGACGTCAGCGAACAAATAGACCACATTTACCCTGACCCTGACGAGACTACGTCAACGAACAAATAGACCACATTTACCCTGACGAGACTACGTCAGCGAACAAATAGACCACATTTACCCTGACCCTGACGAGACTACGTCAGCGAACAAATAGACAACATTTACCCTGACGAGACTACGTCAGCGAACAAATAGACCACATTTACCCTGACGAGACAACGTCAGCGAACAAATAGACCACATTTACCCTTACCCTGACGAGACTACGTCAGCGAACAAATAGACCACATTTACCCTGACCCTGACGAGACTACGTCAGCGAACAAATAGACCACATTTACCCTGACGAGACTACGTCAGCGAACAAATAGACCACATTTACCCTGACGAGACTACGTCAGCGAACAAATAGACCACATGTACCCTGACGAGACTACGTCAGCGAACAAATAGACCACATTTACCCTGACGAGAGTACGTCAGCGAACAAATAGACAACATTTACCCTGACCCTGACGAGACTACGTCAGCGAACAAATAGACCACATTTACCCTGACCCTGACGAGACTACGTCAGCGAACAAATAGACCACATTTACCCTGACACTGAAGAGACTACGTCAGCGAACAAATAGACCACATTTACCCTGACCCTGACGAGACTACGTCAGCGAACAAATAGACAACATTTACCCTGACGAGACTACGTCAGCGAACAAATAGACCACATTTACCCTGACCCTGACGAGACTACGTCAGCGAACAAATAGACCACATTTACCCTGACCCTGACGAGACTACGTCAGCGAACAAATAGACCACATGTACCCTGACCCTGACGAGACTACGTCAGCGAACAAATAGACCACATTTACCCTGACGAGACTACGTCAGCGAACAAATAGACCACATGTACCCTGACGAGACTACGTCAGCGAACAAATAGACCACATTTACCCTGACGAGAGTACGTCAGCGAACAAAGACAACATTTACCCTGACCCTGACGAGACTACGTCAGCGAACAAATAGACCACATTTACCCTGACCCTGACGAGACTACGTCAGCGAACAAATAGACCACATTTACCCTGACACTGAAGAGACTACGTCAGCGAACAAATAGACCACATTTACCCTGACCCTGACGAGACTACGTCAGCGAACAAATAGACAACATTTACCCTGACGAGACTACGTCAGCGAACAAATAGACCACATTTACCCTGACCCTGACGAGACTACGTCAGCGAACAAATAGACCACATTTACCCTGACCCTGACGAGACTACGTCAGCGAACAAATAGACCAAATTTACCCTGACACTGACGAGACGACGTCAGCGAACAAATAGACCACATTTACCCTGACCCTGACGAGACTACGTCAACGAACAAATAGACCACATTTACCCTGACGAGACTACGTCAGCGAACAAATAGACCACATTTACCCTGACCCTGACGAGACTACGTCAGCGAACAAATAGACAACATTTACCCTGACGAGACTACGTCAGCGAACAAATAGACCACATTTACCCTGACGAGACAACGTCAGCGAACAAATAGACCACATTTACCCTTACCCTGACGAGACTATGTCAGCGAACAAATAGACCACATTTACCCTGACCCTGACGAGACTACGTCAGCGAACAAATAGACCACATTTACCCTGACGAGACTACGTCAGCGAACAAATAGACCACATGTACCCTGACGAGACTACGTCAGCGAACAAATAGACCACATTTACCCTGACGAGAGTACGTCAGCGAACAAATAGACAACATTTACCCTGACCCTGACGAGACTACGTCAGCGAACAAATAGACCACATTTACCCTGACCCTGACGAGACTACGTCAGCGAACAAATAGACCACATTTACCCTGACACTGAAGAGACTACGTCAGCGAACAAATAGACCACATTTACCCTGACCCTGACGAGACTACGTCAGCGAACAAATAGACAACATTTACCCTGACGAGACTACGTCAGCGAACAAATAGACCAAAATTTACCCTGACCCTGACGAGACTCCGTCAGCGAACAAATAGACCACATTTACCCTGACGAGACTACGTCAGCGAACAAATAGACAACATTTACCCTGACCCTGATGAGACTACGTCAGAGAACAAATAGACCACATTTAACCTGACCCTGACGAGACTACGTCAGCGAACAAATAGACAACATTTACCCTGACCCTGATGAGACTACGTCAGAGAACAGATAGACCACATTTACCCTGACCCTGACGAGACTACGTCAGCGAACAAATAGACCACATTTACCCTGACCCTGACGAGACTACGTCAGCGAACAAATACACCACATTTACCCTGACCCTGACGAGACTACGTCAGCGAACAAATAGACCACATTTACCCTGACCCTGACGAGACTACGTCAGCGAACAAATAGACCACATTTACCCTGACCCTGACGAGACTACGTCAGCGAACAAATAGACCACATTTACCCTGACCCTGACGAGACTACGTCAGCGAACAAATAGACCACATTTACCCTGACGAGACTACGTCAGCGAACAAATAGACCACATGTACCCTGACGAGACTACGTCAGCGAACAAATAGACCACATTTACCCTGACGAGAGTACGTCAGCGAACAAATAGACAACATTTACCCTGACCCTGACGAGACTACGTCAGCGAACAAATAGACCACATTTACCCTGACCCTGACGAGACTACGTCAGCGAACAAATAGACCACATTTACCCTGACACTGAAGAGACTACGTCAGCGAACAAATAGACCACATTTACCCTGACCCTGACGAGACTACGTCAGCGAACAAATAGACCACATTTACCCTGACCCTGACGAGACTACGTCAGCGAACAAATAGACCACATTTACCCTGACCCTGACGAGACTACGTCAGCGAACAAATAGACCACATTTACCCTGACCCTGACGAGACTATGTCAGCGAACAAATAGACAACATTTACCCTGACGAGACTACGTCAGCGAACAAATAGACCACATTTACCATGACCAGACTACGTCAGCCAACAAATAGACCACATTTACCCTGACCCTGACGAGACTACGTCAGCGAACAAATAGACCACATTTACCCTGACCGTGACGAGACTACGTCAGAGAAAAAAAATAGACCACATTTACCCTGACAAGACTACGTCAGCGAACAAATAGACAACATTTACCCTGACCCTGACGAGACTACGTCAGCGAACAAATAAACCACATTTACCCTGAAGAGACTACGTCAGCGAACAAATAGACCACATTTACCCTGACGAGACTACGTCAGCGAACAAATAGACCACATTTACCCTGACCCTGACGAGACTACGTCAGCGAACAAATAGACAACATTTACCCTGACGAGACTACGTCAGCGAACAAATAGACCACATTTACCCTGACCCTGACGAGACTACGTCAGCGAACAAATAGACAACATTTACCCTGACGAGACTACGTCAGCGAACAAATAGACAACATTTACCCTGACGAGACTACGTCAGCGAACAAATAAACCACATTTACCCTGACCCTGACGAGACTACGTCAGCGAACAAATAGACAACATTTACCCTGACGAGACTACGTAAGCGAACAAATAAACCACATTTACCCTGACCCTGACAAGATTACGTCAGCGAACAAATAGACCACATTTACCCTGACGAGACTACGTCAGCGAACAGATAGACCACATTTACACTGACGAGACTACGTCAGCGAACAAATAGACAACATTACCCTGACCCTGACGAGACTACGTCAGCGAACAAATAGACCACATTTACCCTGACCCTGACGAGACTACGTCAGCGAACAAATACACCACATTTACCCTGACCCTGACGAGACTACGTCAGCGAACAAATAGACCACATTTACCCTGACCCTGACGAGACTACGTCAGCGAACAAATAGACCACATTTACCCTGACCCTGACGAGACTACGTCAGCGAACAGATAGACCACATTTACCCTGACCCTGACGAGACTACGTCAGCGAACAAATAGACCACATTTACCCTGACCCTGACGAGACTACGTCAGCGAACAGATAGACCACATTTACCCTGACCCTGACGAGACTATGTCAGCGAACAAATAGACAACATTTTCCCTGACGAGACTACGTCAGCGAACAAATAGACCACATTTACCCTGACACTGACGAGACTACGTCAGCGAACAAATAGACCACATTTACCCTGACCCTGACGAGACTACGTCAGCGAACAAATAGACAACATTTACCCTGACTCTGACGAGACTACGTCAGCGAACAAATAGACCACATTTACCCTGACCCTGACGAGACTACGTCAACGAACAAATAGACCACATTTACCCTGACCCTGACGAGACTGCGTCAGCGAACAAATAGACCACATTTACCCTGACGAGACTACGTCAGCGAACAAATAGACCACATTTACTCTGACCCTGACGAGACTACGTCAGCGAACAAATAGACCACATTTACCCTGACCCTGACGAGACTGCGTCAGCGAACAAATAGACCACATTTACCCTGACGAGACTACGTCAGCGAACAAATAGACCACATTTACCCTGACCCTGACGAGACTACGTCAGCGAACAAATAGACAACATTTACCCTGACCCTGACGAGACTACGTCAGCGAACAAATAGACCACATTTACCCTGACCCTGACGAGACTACGTCAGCGAACAAATAGACCACATTTACCCTGACCCTGACGAGACTACGTCAGCGAACAAATAGACCACATTTACCCTGACCCTGATGAGACTACGTCAGCGAACAAATAGACCAAATTTACCCTGACACTGACGAGACTACGTCAGCGAACAAATAGACCACATTTACCCTGACCCTGACGAGACTACGTCAGCGAACAAATAGACCACATTTACCCTGACGAGACTACGTCAGCGAACAAATAGACCACATTTACCCTGACCCTGATGAGACTACGTCAGCGAACAAATAGACCACATTTACCCTGACCCTGACGAGACTACGTCGACGAACAAATAGACCACATTTACCCTGACGAGACTACGTCAGCGAACAAATAGACCACATTTACCCTGACCCTGACGAGACTACGTCAGCGAACAAATAGACAACATTTACCCTGACGAGACTACGTCAGCGAACAAATAGACAACATTTACCCTGACGAGACCACGTCAGCGAACAAATAGACCACATTTACCCTGACCCTGACGAGACTACGTCAGCGAACAAATAGACCACATTTACCCTGACCCTGACGAGACTACGTCAGCGAACAAATAGACCACATTTACCCTGACACTGAAGAGACTACGTCAGCGAACAAATAGACCACATTTACCCTGACCCTGACGAGACTACGTCAGCGAACAAATAGACAACATTTACCCTGACGAGACTACGTCAGCGAACAAATACACCACATTTACCCTGACCCTGACGAGACTCCGTCAGCGAACAAATAGACCACATTTACCCTGACGAGACTACGTCAGCGAACAAATAGACAACATTTACCCTGACCCTGATGAGACTACGTCAGAGAACAAATAGACCACATTTAACCTGACCCTGACGAGACTACGTCAGCGAACAAATAGACAACATTTACCCTGACCCTGATGAGACTACGTCAGAGAACAGATAGACCACATTTACCCTGACCCTGACGAGACTACGTCAGCGAACAAATAGACCACATTTACCCTGACCCTGACGAGACTACGTCAGCGAACAAATACACCACATTTACCCTGACCCTGACGAGACTACGTCAGCGAACAAATAGACCACATTTACCCTGACCCTGACGAGACTACGTCAGCGAACAAATAGACCACATTTACCCTGACCCTGACGAGACTACGTCAGCGAACAAATAGACCACATTTACCCTGACGAGACTACGTCAGCGAACAAATAGACCACATGTACCCTGACGAGACTACGTCAGCGAACAAATAGACCACATTTACCCTGACGAGAGTACGTCAGCGAACAAATAGACAACATTTACCCTGACCCTGACGAGACTACGTCAGCGAACAAATAGACCACATTTACCCTGACCCTGACGAGACTACGTCAGCGAACAAATAGACCACATTTACCCTGACACTGAAGAGACTACGTCAGCGAACAAATAGACCACATTTACCCTGACCCTGACGAGACTACGTCAGCGAACAAATAGACCACATTTACCCTGACCCTGACGAGACTACGTCAGCGAACAAATAGACCACATTTACCCTGACCAGACTACGTCAGCGAACAAATAGACCACATTTACCCTGACCCTGACGAGACTACGTCAGCGAACAAATAGACCACATTTACCCTGACCGTGACGAGACTACGTCAGAGAAAAAAAATAGACCACATTTACCCTGACAAGACTACGTCAGCGAACAAATAGACAACATTTACCCTGACCCTGACGAGACTACGTCAGCGAACAAATAAACCACATTTACCCTGAAGAGACTACGTCAGCGAACAAATAGACCACATTTACCCTGACGAGACTACGTCAGCGAACAAATAGACCACATTTACCCTGACCCTGACGAGACTACGTCAGCGAACAAATAGACAACATTTACCCTGACGAGACTACGTCAGCGAACAAATAGACCACATTTACCCTGACCCTGACGAGACTACGTCAGCGAACAAATAGACAACATTTACCCTGACGAGACTACGTCAGCGAACAAATAGACAACATTTACCCTGACGAGACTACGTCAGCGAACAAATAAACCACATTTACCCTGACCCTGACGAGACTACGTCAGCGAACAAATAGACAACATTTACCCTGACGAGACTACGTAAGCGAACAAATAAACCACATTTACCCTGACCCTGACAAGATTACGTCAGCGAACAAATAGACCACATTTACCCTGACGAGACTACGTCAGCGAACAGATAGACCACATTTACACTGACGAGACTACGTCAGCGAACAAATAGACAACATTACCCTGACCCTGACGAGACTACGTCAGCGAACAAATAGACCACATTTACCCTGACCCTGACGAGGCTACGTCAGCGAACAAATACACCACATTTACCCTGACCCTGACGAGACTACGTCAGCGAACAAATAGACCACATTTACCCTGACCCTGACGAGACTACGTCAGCGAACAAATAGACCACATTTACCCTGACACTGACGAGACTACGTCAGCGAACAGATCGACCACATTTACCCTGACCCTGACGAGACTACGTCAGCGAACAAATAGACCACATTTACCCTGACCCTGACGAGACTACGTCAGCGAACAGATAGACCACATTTACCCTGACCCTGACGAGACTATGTCAGCGAACAAATAGACAACATTTACCCTGACGAGACTACGTCAGCGAACAAATAGACCACATTTACCCTGACCCTGACGAGACTACGTCAGCGAACAAATAGACCACATTTACCCTGACCCTGACGAGACTACGTCAGCGAACAAATAGACAACATTTACCCTGACTCTGACGAGACTACGTCAGCGAACAAATAGACCACATTTACCCTGACCCTGACGAGACTACGTCAGCGAACAAATAGACCACATTTACCCTGACACTGACGAGACTACGTCAGCGAACAAATAGACCACATTTACCCTGACCCTGACGAGACTACGTCAGCGAACAAATAGACCACATTTACCCTTACCCTGATGAGACTACGTCAGCGAACAAATAGACCACATTTACCCTGACCCTGACGAGACTACGTCAGTGAACAAATAGATCACATTTACCCTGACCCTGACGAGACTATGTCAGCGAACAAATAGACAACATTTACCCTGACGAGACTACGTCAGCGAACAAATAGACCACATTTACTCTGACCCTGACGAGACTACGTCAGCGAACAAATAGACCACATTTACCCTGACCCTGACGAGACTGCGTCAGCGAACAAATAGACCACATTTACCCTGACCCTGACGAGACTACGTCAGCGAACAAATAGACCACATTTACCCTGACCCTGAAGAGACTACGTCAGCGAACAAATAGACAACATTTACCCTGACCCTGACGAGACTACGTCAACGAACAAATAGACCACATTTACCCTGACCCTGACGAGACTACGTCAGCGAACAAATAGACCACATTTACCCTGACCCTGACGAGACTACGTCAGCGAACAAATAGACCACATTTACCCTGACCCTGATGAGACTACGTCAGCGAACAAATAGACCAAATTTACCCTGACACTGACGAGACTACGTCAGCGAACAAATAGAACACATTTACCCTGACGAGACTACGTCAGCGAACAAATAGACCACATTTACCCTGACGAGACTACGTCAGCGAACAAATAGACCACATTTACCCTGACCCTGATGAGACTACGTCAGCGAACAAATAGACCACATTTACCCTGACCCTGACGAGACTACGTCGACGAACAAATAGACCACATTTACCCTGACGAGACTACGTCAGCGAACAAATAGACCACATTTACCCTGACCCTGACGAGACTACGTCAGCGAACAAATAGACAACATTTACCCTGACGAGACTACGTCAGCGAACAAATAGACAACATTTACCCTGACGAGACCACGTCAGCGAACAAATAGACCACATTTACCCTGACCCTGACGAGACTACGTCAGCGAACAAATAGACCACATTTATCCTGACCCTGACGAGACAACGTCAGCGAACAAATAGACCACATTTACCCTGACCCTGACGAGACTACGTCAGCGAACAAATAGACCACATTTACCCTGACCCTGACGAGACTACGTCAGCGAACAAATAGACCACATTTACACTGACGAGACTACGTCAGCGAACAAATAGACCACATTTACCCTGACGAGACAACGTCAGCGAACAAATAGACCACATTTACCCTGACCCTGACGAGACTACGTCAGCGAACAAATAGACCACATTTACCCTGACCCTGACGAGACTACGTCAGCGAACAAATAGACCACATTTACCCTGACGAGACTACGTCAGCGAACAAATAGACCACATGTACCCTGACGAGACTACGTCATCGAACAAATAGACCACATTTACGCTGACGAGAGTACGTCAGCGAACAAATAGACAACATTTACCCTGACCCTGACGAGACTACGTCAGCGAACAAATAGACCACATTTACCCTGACCCTGACGAGACTACGTCAGCGAACAAATAGACCACATTTACCCTGACCCTGACGAGACTACGTCAGCGAACAAATAGACCACATTTACCCTGACCCTGATGAGACTGCGTCAGCGAACAAATAGACCAAATTTACCCTGACACTGACGAGACTACGTCAGCGAACAAATAGACCACATTTACCCTGACCCTGACGAGACTACGTCAGCGAACAAATAGACCACATTTACCCTGACGAGACTACGTCAGCGAACAAATAGACCACATTTACCCTGACCCTGATGAGACTACGTCAGCGAACAAATAGACCACATTTACCCTGACCCTGACGAGACTACGTCGACGAACAAATAGACCACATTTACCCTGACGAGACTACGTCAGCGAACAAATAGACCACATTTACCCTGACCCTGACGAGACTACGTCAGCGAACAAATAGACAACATTTACCCTGACGAGACTACGTCAGCGAACAAATAGACAACATTTACCCTGACGAGACCACGTCAGCGAACAAATAGACCACATTTACCCTGACCCTGACGAGACTACGTCAGCGAACAAATAGACCACATTTATCCTGACCCTGACGAGACAACGTCAGCGAACAAATAGACCACATTTACCCTGACCCTGACGAGACTACGTCAGCGAACAAATAGACCACATTTACCCTGACGAGACTACTTCAGCGAACAAATAGACCACATTTACCCTGACCCTGACGAGACTACGTCAGCGAACAAATAGACCACATTTACCCTGACACTGAAGAGACTACGTCAGCGAACAAATAGACCACATTTACCCTGACCCTGACGAGACTACGTCAGCGAACAAATAGACAACATTTACCCTGACGAGACTACGTCAGCGAACAAATAGACCACATTTACCCTGACCCTGACGAGACTACGTCAGCGAACAAATAGACCACATTTACCCTGACCCTGACGAGACTACGTCAGCGAACAAATAGACCACATTTACCCTGACCCTGATGAGACTACGTCAGCGAACAAATAGACCAAATTTACCCTGACACTGACGAGACTACGTCAGCGAACAAATAGACCACATTTACCCTGACCCTGACGAGACTACGTCAGCGAACAAATAGACCACATTTACCCTGACGAGACTACGTCAGCGAACAAATAGACCACATTTACCCTGACCCTGATGAGACTACGTCAGCGAACAAATAGACCACATTTACCCTGACCCTGACGAGACTACGTCGACGAACAAATAGACCACATTTACCCTGACGAGACTACGTCAGCGAACAAATAGACCACATTTACCCTGACCCTGACGAGACTACGTCAGCGAACAAATAGACAACATTTACCCTGACGAGACTACGTCAGCAAACAAATAGACAACATTTACCCTGACGAGACCACGTCAGCGAACAAATAGACCACATTTACCCTGACCCTGACGAGACTACGTCAGCGAACAAATAGACCACATTTATCCTGACCCTGACGAGACAACGTCAGCGAACAAATAGACCACATTTACCCTGACCCTGACGAGACTACGTCAGCGAACAAATAGACCACATTTACCCTGACCCTGACGAGACTACGTCAGCGAACAAATAGACCACATTTACACTGACGAGACTACGTCAGCGAACAAATAGACCACATTTACCCTGACGAGACAACGTCAGCGAACAAATAGACCACATTTACCCTGACCCTGACGAGACTACGTCAGCGAACAAATAGACCACATTTACCCTGACCCTGACGAGACTACGTCAGCGAACAAATAGACCACATTTACCCTGACGAGACTACGTCAGCGAACAAATAGACCACATGTACCCTGACGAGACTACGTCATCGAACAAATAGACCACATTTACGCTGACGAGAGTACGTCAGCGAACAAATAGACAACATTTACCCTGACCCTGACGAGACTACGTCAGCGAACAAATAGACCACATTTACCCTGACCCTGACGAGACTACGTCAGCGAACAAATAGACCACATTTACCCTGACACTGAAGAGACTACGTCAGCGAACAAATAGACCACATTTACCCTGACCCTGACGAGACTACGTCAGCGAACAAATAGACAACATTTACCCTGACGAGACTACGTCAGCGAACAAATAGACCACATTTACCCTGACCCTGATGAGACTGCGTCAGCGAACAAATAGACCAAATTTACCCTGACACTGACGAGACTACGTCAGCGAACAAATAGACCACATTTACCCTGACCCTGACGAGACTACGTCAGCGAACAAATAGACCACATTTACCCTGACGAGACTACGTCAGCGAACAAATAGACCACATTTACCCTGACCCTGATGAGACTACGTCAGCGAACAAATAGACCACATTTACCCTGACCCTGACGAGACTACGTCGACGAACAAATAGACCACATTTACCCTGACGAGACTACGTCAGCGAACAAATAGACCACATTTACCCTGACCCTGACGAGACTACGTCAGCGAACAAATAGACAACATTTACCCTGACGAGACTACGTCAGCGAACAAATAGACAACATTTACCCTGACGAGACCACGTCAGCGAACAAATAGACCACATTTACCCTGACCCTGACGAGACTACGTCAGCGAACAAATAGACCACATTTATCCTGACCCTGACGAGACAACGTCAGCGAACAAATAGACCACATTTACCCTGACCCTGACGAGACTACGTCAGCGAACAAATAGACCACATTTACCCTGACGAGACTACTTCAGCGAACAAATAGACCACATTTACCCTGACCCTGACGAGACTACGTCAGCGAACAAATAGACCACATTTACCCTGACACTGAAGAGACTACGTCAGCGAACAAATAGACCACATTTACCCTGACCCTGACGAGACTACGTCAGCGAACAAATAGACAACATTTACCCTGACGAGACTACGTCAGCGAACAAATAGACCACATTTACCCTGACCCTGACGAGACTACGTCAGCGAACAAATAGACCACATTTACCCTGACCCTGACGAGACTACGTCAGCGAACAAATAGACCACATTTACCCTGACCCTGATGAGACTACGTCAGCGAACAAATAGACCAAATTTACCCTGACACCGACGAGACTACGTCAGCGAACAAATAGACCACATTTACCCTGACCCTGACGAGACTACGTCAGCGAACAAATAGACCACATTTACCCTGACGAGACTACGTCAGCGAACAAATAGACCACATTTACCCTGACCCTGATGAGACTACGTCAGCGAACAAATAGACCACATTTACCCTGACCCTGACGAGACTACGTCGACGAACAAATAGACCACATTTACCCTGACGAGACTACGTCAGCGAACAAATAGACCACATTTACCCTGACCCTGACGAGACTACGTCAGCGAACAAATAGACAACATTTACCCTGACGAGACTACGTCAGCGAACAAATAGACAACATTTACCCTGACGAGACCACGTCAGCGAACAAATAGACCACATTTACCCTGACCCTGACGAGACTACGTCAGCGAACAAATAGACCACATTTATCCTGACCCTGACGAGACAACGTCAGCGAACAAATAGACCACATTTACCCTGACCCTGACGAGACTACGTCAGCGAACAAATAGACCACATTTACCCTGACCCTGACGAGACTACGTCAGCGAACAAATAGACCACATTTACACTGACGAGACTACGTCAGCGAACAAATAGACCACATTTACCCTGACGAGACAACGTCAGCGAACAAATAGACCACATTTACCCTGACCCTGACGAGACTACGTCAGCGAACAAATAGACCACATTTACCCTGACCCTGACGAGACTACGTCAGCGAACAAATAGACCACATTTACCCTGACGAGACTACGTCAGCGAACAAATAGACCACATGTACCCTGACGAGACTACGTCATCGAACAAATAGACCACATTTACGCTGACGAGAGTACGTCAGCGAACAAATAGACAACATTTACCCTGACCCTGACGAGACTACGTCAGCGAACAAATAGACCACATTTACCCTGACCCTGACGAGACTACGTCAGCGAACAAATAGACCACATTTACCCTGACACTGAAGAGACTACGTCAGCGAACAAATAGACCACATTTACCCTGACCCTGACGAGACTACGTCAGCGAACAAATAGACAACATTTACCCTGACGAGACTACGTCAGCGAACAAATAGACCACATTTACCCTGACCCTGACGAGACTACGTCAGCGAACAAATAGACCACATTTACCCTGACCCTGACGAGACTACGTCAGCGAACAAATAGACCACATGTACCCTGACCCTGACGAGACTACGTCAGCGAACAAATAGACCACATTTACCCTGACGAGACTACGTCAGCGAACAAATAGACCACATGTACCCTGACGAGACTACGTCAGCGAACAAATAGACCACATTTACCCTGACGAGAGTACGTCAGCGAACAAATAGACAACATTTACCCTGACCCTGACGAGACTACGTCAGCGAACAAATAGACCACATTTACCCTGACCCTGACGAGACTACGTCAGCCAACAAATAGACCACATTTACCCTGACACTGAAGAGACTACGTCAGCGAACAAATAGACCACATTTACCCTGACCCTGACGAGACTACGTCAGCGAACAAATAGACAACATTTACCCTGACGAGACTACGTCAGCGAACAAATAGACCACATTTACCCTGACCCTGACGAGACTACGTCAGCGAACAAATAGACCACATTTACCCTGACCCTGACGAGACTACGTCAGCGAACAAATAGACCAAATTTACCCTGACACTGACGAGACTACGTCAGCGAACAAATAGACCACATTTACCCTGACCCTGACGAGACTACGTCAACGAACAAATAGACCACATTTACCCTGACGAGACTACGTCAGCGAACAAATAGACCACATTTACCCTGACCCTGACGAGACTACGTCAGCGAACAAATAGACAACATTTACCCTGACGAGACTACGTCAGCGAACAAATAGACAACATTTACTCTGACGAGACCACGTCAGCGAACAAATAGACCACATTTACCCTGACCCTGACGAGACTACGTCAGCGAACAAATAGACCACATTTATCCTGACCCTGACGAGACAACGTCAGCGAACAAATAGACCACATTTACCCTGACCCTGACGAGACTACGTCAGCGAACAAATAGACCACATTTACCCTGACCCTGACGAGACTACGTCAGCGAACAAATAGACCACATTTACCCTGACGAGACTACGTCAGCGAACAAATAGACCACATTTACCCTGACGAGACTACGTCAGCGAACAAATAAACCACATTTACCCTGACCCTGACGAGACTACGTCAGCGAACAAATAGACCACATTTACCCTGACCCTGACGAGACTACGTCAGCGAACAAATAGACCACATTTACCCTGACGAGACTACGTCAGCGAACAAATAGACCACATGTACCCTGACGAGACTACGTCAGCGAACAAATAGACCACATTTACCCTGACGAGAGTACGTCAGCGAACAAATAGACAACATTTACCCTGACCCTGACGAGACTACGTCAGCGAACAAATAGACCACATTTACCCTGCCCCTGACGAGACTACGTCAGCGAACAAATAGACCACATTTACCCTGACACTGAAGAGACTAGGTCAGCGAACAAATAGACCACATTTACCCTGACCCTGACGAGACTACGTCAGCGAACAAATAGACAACATTTACCCTGACGAGACTACGTCAGCGAACAAATAGACCACATTTACCCTGACCCTGACGAGACTACGTCAGCGAACAAATAGACCACATTTACCCTGACCCTGACGAGACTACGTCAGCGAACAAATAGACCACATTTACCCTGACACTGACGAGACTACGTCAGCGAACATATAGACCACATTTACCCTGACCCTGACGAGAGTACGTCAGCGAACAAATAGACAACATTTACCCTGACGAGACTACGTCAGCGAACAAATAGACCACATTTACCCTGACCCTGACGAGACTACGTCAGCGAACAAATAGACAACATTTACCCTGACGAGACTACGTCAGCGAACAAATAGACCACATTTACCCTGACCCTGACGAGACTACGTCAGCGAACAAATAGACAACATTTACCCTGACGAGACTACGTCAGCGAACAAATAGACAACATTTACCCTGACGAGACTACGTCAGCGAACAAATAAACCACATTTACCCTGACCCTGACGAGACTACGTCAGCGAACAAATAGACAACATTTACCCTGACGAGACTACGTAAGCGAACAAATAAACCACATTTACACTGACCCTGACAAGATTACGTCAGCGAACAAATAGACCACATTTACCCTGACCCTGACGAGACTACGTCAGCGAACAAATAGACCACATTTACCCTGCCGAGACTACGTCAGCGAACAGATAGACCACATTTACACTGACGAGACTACGTCAGCGAACAAATAGACAACATTTAACCTGACCCTGACGAGACTACGTCAGCGAACAAATAGACCACATTTACCCTGACCCTGACGAGACTACGTCAGCGAACAAATAGACCACATTTACCCTGACCCTGACGAGACTACGTCAGCGAACAAATAGACCAAATTTACCCTGACACTGACGAGACTACGTCAGCGAACAAATAGACCACATTTACCCTGACCCTGACGAGACTACGTCAGCGAACAAATAGACCACATTTACCCTGACCCTGACGAGACTACGTCAGCGAACAAATAGACCACATTTACCCTGACGAGACTACGTCAGCGAACAAATAGACCACATTTACCCTGACGAGACTACGTCAGCGAACAAATAGACCACATTTACCCTGACGAGACTACGTCAGCGAACAAATAGACCACATGTACCCTGACGAGACTACGTCAGCGAACAAATAGACCACATTTACCCTGACGAGAGTACGTCAGCGAACAAATACACAACATTTACCCTGACCCTGACGAGACTACGTCAGCGAACAAATAGACCACATTTACCCTGCCCCTGACGAGACTACGTCAGCGAACAAATAGACCACATTTACCCTGACACTGAAGAGACTACGTCAGCGAACAAATAGACCACATTTACCCTGACCCTGACGAGACTACGTCAGCGAACAAATAGACAACATTTACCCTGACGAGACTACGTCAGCGAACAAATAGACCACATTTACCCTGACCCTGACGAGACTACGTCAGCGAACAAATAGACCACATTTACCCTGACCCTGACGAGACTACGTCAGCGAACAAATAGACCACATTTACCCTGACACTGACGAGACTACGTCAGCGAACAGATAGACCACATTTACCCTGACCCTGACGAGAGTACGTCAGCGAACAAATAGACAACATTTACCCTGACGAGACTACGTCAGCGAACAAATAGACCACGTTTACCCTGACCCTGACGAGACTACGTCAGCGAACAAATAGACAACATGTACCCTGACGAGACTACGTCAGCGAACAAATAGACCACATTTACCCTGACCCTGACGAGACTACGTCAGCGAACAAATAGACAACATTTACCCTGACGAGACTACGTCAGCGAACAAATAGACAACATTTACCCTGACGAGACTACGTCAGCGAACAAATAAACCACATTTACCCTGACCCTGACGAGACTACGTCAGCGAACAAATAGACAACATTTACCCTGACGAGACTACGTAAGCGAACAAATAAACCACATTTACACTGACCCTGACAAGATTACGTAAGCGAACAAATAGACCACATTTACCCTGACCCTGACGAGACTACGTCAGCGAACAAATAGACCACATTTACCCTGACCCTGACGAGACTACGTCAACGAACAAATAGACCACATTTACCCTGACGAGACTACGTCAGCGAACAAATAGACCACATTTACCCTGACCCTGACGAGACTACGTCAGCGAACAAATAGACAACATTTACCCTGACGAGACTACGTCAGCGAACAAATAGACAACATTTACCCTGACGAGACTACGTCAGCGAACAAATAGACAACATTTACCCTGACGAGACCACGTCAGCGAACAAATAGACCACATTTACCCTGACCCTGACGAGACTACGTCAGCGAACAAATAGACAACATTTACCCTGACCCTGACGAGACTACGTCAGCGAACAAATAGACCACATTTACCCTGACCCTGACGAGACTACGTCAGCGAACAAATAGACCACATTTACCCTGACACTGACGAGACTACGTCAGCGAACAGATAGACCACATTTACCCTGACCCTGACGAGAGTACGTCAGCGAACAAATAGACAACATTTACCCTGACGAGACTACGTCAGCGAACAAATAGACCACATTTACCCTGACCCTGACGAGACTACGTCAGCGAACAAATAGACAACATTTACCCTGACGAGACTACGTCAGCGAACAAATAGACCACATTTACCCTGACCCTGACGAGACTACGTCAGCGAACAAATAGACAACATTTACCCTGACGAGACTACGTCAGCGAACAAATAGACAACATTTACCCTGACGAGACTACGTCAGCGAACAAATAAACCACATTTACCCTGACCCTGACGAGACTACGTCAGCGAACAAATAGACAACATTTACCCTGACGAGACTACGTAAGCGAACAAATAAACCACATTTACACTGACCCTGACAAGATTACGTCAGCGAACAAATAGACCACATTTACCCTGACCCTGACAAGACTACGTCAGCGAACAAATAGACCACATTTATCCTGCCGAGACTACGTCAGCGAACAAATAGACCACATTTACCCTGACCCTGACGAGACTACGTCAGCGAACAAATAGACAACATTTACCCTGACGAGACCACGTCAGCGAACAAATAGACCACATTTACCCTTACCCTGACGAGACTACGTCAGCGAACAAATAGACCACATTTATCCTGACCCTGACGAGACAACGTCAGCGAACAAATAGACCACATTTACCCTGACCCTGACGAGACTACGTCAGCGAACAAATAGACCACATTTACCCTGACCCTGACGAGACTACGTCAGCGAACAAATAGACCACATTTACCCTGACGAGACTACGTCAGCGAACAAATAGACCACATTTACCCTGACGAGACTACGTCAGCGAACAAATAAACCACATTTACCCTGACCCTGACGAGACTACGTCAGCGAACAAATAGACCACATTTACCCTGACCCTGACGAGACTACGTCAGCGAACAAATAGACCACATTTACCCTGACGAGACTACGTCAGCGAACAAATAGACCACATGTACCCTGACGAGAGTACGTCAGCGAACAAATAGACAACATTTACCCTGACCCTGACGAGACTACGTCAGCGAACAAATAGACCACATTTACCCTGACCCTGACGAGACTACGTCAGCGAACAAATAGACCACATTTACCCTGCCCCTGACGAGACTACGTCAGCGAACAAATAGAACACATTTACCCTGACCCTGACGAGAGTACGTCAGCGAACAAATAGACAACATTTACCCTGACGAGACTACGTTAGCGAACAAATAGACCACATTTACCCTGACCCTGACGAGACTACGTCAGCGAACAAATAGACAACATTTACCCTGACGAGACTACGTCAGCGAAGAAATAGACCACATTTACCCTGACCCTGACGAGACTACGTCAGCGAACAAATAGACAACATTTACCCTGACGAGACTACGTCAGCGAACAAATAGACAACATTTACCCTGACGAGACTACGTCAGCGAACAAATAAACCACATTTACCCTGACCCTGACGAGACTACGTCAGCGAACAAATAGACAACATTTACCCTGACGAGACTACGTAAGCGAACAAATAAACCACATTTACACTGACCCTGACAAGATTACGTCAGCGAACAAATAGACCACATTTACCCTGACCCTGACGAGACTACGTCAGCGAACAAATAGACCACATTTACCCTGACCCTGACGAGACTACGTCAGCGAACAAATAGACCACATTTACCCTGACGAGACTACGTCAGCGAACAAATAGACCACATGTACCCTGACGAGAATACGTCAGCGAACAAATAGACCACATTTACCCTGACGAGAGTACGTCAGCGAACAAATAGACAACATTTACCCTGACTCTGACGAGACTACGTCAGCGAACAAATAGACCACATTTACCCTGCCCCTGACGAGACTACGTCAGCGAACAAATAGACCACATTTACCCTGACACTGAAGAGACTACGTCAGCGAACAAATAGACCACATTTACCCTGACCCTGACGAGACTACGTCAGCGAACAAATAGACAACATTTACCCTGACCCTGACGAGACTACGTCAGCGAACAAATAGACCACATTTACCCTGACCCTGACGAGACTACGTCAGCGAACAAATAGACCACATTTACCCTGACACTGACGAGACTACGTCAGCGAACAGATAGACCACATTTACCCTGACCCTGACGAGAGTACGTCAGCGAACAAATAGACAACATTTACCCTGACGAGACTACGTCAGCGAACAAATAGACCACATTTACCCTGACCCTGACGAGACTACGTCAGCGAACAAATAGACAACATTTACCCTGACGAGACTACGTCAGCGAACAAATAGACCACATTTACCCTGACCCTGACGAGACTACGTCAGCGAACAAATAGACAACATTTACCCTGACGAGACTACGTCAGCGAACAAATAGACAACATTTACCCTGACGAGACTACGTCAGCGAACAAATAAACCACATTTACCCTGACCCTGACGAGACTACGTCAGCGAACAAATAGACAACATTTACCCTGACGAGACTACGTAAGCGAACAAATAAACCACATTTACACTGACCCTGACAAGATTACGTCAGCGAACAAATAGACCACATTTACCCTGACCCTGACAAGACTACGTCAGCGAACAAATAGACCACATTTATCCTGCCGAGACTACGTCAGCGAACAAATAGACCACATTTACCCTGACCCTGACGAGACTACGTCAGCGAACAAATAGACAACATTTACCCTGACGAGACTACGTCAGCGAACAAATAGACAACATTTACCCTGACGAGACTACGTCAGCGAACAAATAGACAACATTTACCCTGACGAGACCACGTCAGCGAACAAATAGACCACATTTACCCTTACCCTGACGAGACTACGTCAGCGAACAAATAGACCACATTTATCCTGACCCTGACGAGACAACGTCAGCGAACAAATAGACCACATTTACCCTGACCCTGACGAGACTACGTCAGCGAACAAATAGACCACATTTACCCTGACCCTGACGAGACTACGTCAGCGAACAAATAGACCACATTTACCCTGACGAGACTACGTCAGCGAACAAATAGACCACATTTACCCTGACGAGACTACGTCAGCGAACAAATAAACCACATTTACCCTGACCCTGACGAGACTACGTCAGCGAACAAATAGACCACATTTACCCTGACCCTGACGAGACTACGTCAGCGAACAAATAGACCACATTTACCCTGACGAGACTACGTCAGCGAACAAATAGACCACATGTACCCTGACGAGAGTACGTCAGCGAACAAATAGACAACATTTACCCTGACCCTGACGAGACTACGTCAGCGAACAAATAGACCACATTTACCCTGACCCTGACGAGACTACGTCAGCGAACAAATAGACCACATTTACCCTGCCCCTGACGAGACTACGTCAGCGAACAAATAGAACACATTTACCCTGACCCTGACGAGAGTACGTCAGCGAACAAATAGACAACATTTACCCTGACGAGACTACGTTAGCGAACAAATAGACCACATTTACCCTGACCCTGACGAGACTACGTCAGCGAACAAATAGACAACATTTACCCTGACGAGACTACGTCAGCGAACAAATAGACCACATTTACCCTGACCCTGACGAGACTACGTCAGCGAACAAATAGACAACATTTACCCTGACGAGACTACGTCAGCGAACAAATAGACAACATTTACCCTGACGAGACTACGTCAGCGAACAAATAAACCACATTTACCCTGACCCTGACGAGACTACGTCAGCGAACAAATAGACAACATTTACCCTGACGAGACTACGTAAGCGAACAAATAAACCACATTTACACTGACCCTGACAAGATTACGTCAGCGAACAAATAGACCACATTTACCCTGACCCTGACGAGACTACGTCAGCGAACAAATAGACCACATTTACCCTGCCGAGACTACGTCAGCGAACAGATAGACCACATTTACACTGACGAGACTACGTCAGCGAACAAATAGACAACATTTAACCTGACCCTGACGAGACTGCGTCAGCGAACAAATAGACCACATTTACCCTGACCCTGACGAGACTACGTCAGCGAACAGATAGACCACATTTACCCTGACCCTGACGAGACTACGTCAGCGAACAAATAGACCACATTTACCCTGACCCTGACGAGACTACGTCAGCGAACAGATAGACCACATTTACCCTGACGAGACTACGTCAGCGAACAAATAGACCACATTTACCCTGACGAGACTACGTCAGCGAACAAATAGACCACATTTACCCTGAGCCCTGACGAGACTACGTCAGCGAACAAATAGACGACATTTACCATGACCCTGACGAGACTACGTCAGCGAACAAATAGACAACATTTACCCTGACTCTGACGAGACTACGTCAGCGAACAAATAGACCACATTTACCCTGACCCTGACGAGACTACGTCAGCGAACAAATAGACCACATTTACCCTGACGAGACTACGTCAGCGAACAAATAGACCACATTTACCCTGACCCTGACGAGACTACGTCAGCGAACAAATAGACCACATTTACCCTGACCCTGAGGAGACCACGTCAGCGAACAAATAGACCACATTTACCCTGACGAGACTACGCCAGTGAACAAATAGACCACATTTACCCTGACCCTGACGAGACTATGTCAGCGAACAAATAGACAACATTTACCCTGGCGAGACTACGTCAGCGAACAAATAGACCACATTTACCCTGACCAGACTACGTCAGCGAACAAATAGACCACATTTACCCTGACCCTGACGAGACTACGTCAGCGAACAAATAGACCACATTTAACCTGACCGTGACGAGACTACGTCAGAGAACAAATAGACCACATTTACCCTGACAAGACTACGTCAGCGAACAAATAGACAACATTTACCCTGACCCTGACGAGACTACGTCAGCGAACAAATAAACCACATTTACCCTGAAGAGACTACGTCAGCGAACAAATAGACCACATTTACCCTGACGAGACTACGTCAGCGAACAAATAGACCACATTTACCCTGACCCTGACGAGACTACGTCAGCGAACAAATAGACAACATTTACCCTGACGAGACTACGTCAGCGAACAAATAGACCACATTTACCCTGACCCTGACGAGACTACGTCAGCGAACAAATAGACAACATTTACCCTGACGAGACTACGTCAGCGAACAAATAGACAACATTTACCCTGACGAGACTACGTCAGCGAACAAATAAACCACATTTACCCTGACCCTGACGAGACTACGTCAGCGAACAAATAGACAACATTTACCCTGACGAGACTACGTAAGCGAACAAATAAACCACATTTACCCTGACCCTGACAAGATTACGTCAGCGAACAAATAGATCACATTTACCCTGACAAGACTACGTCAGCGAACAAATAGACAACATTTACCCTGACCCTGACGAGACTACGTCAGCGAACAAATAAACCACATTTACCCTGAAGAGACTACGTCAGCGAACAAATAGACCACATTTACCCTGACCCTGACGAGACTACGTCAGCGAACAAATAGACAACATTTACCCTGACGAGACTACGTCAGCGAACAAATAGACCACATTTACCCTGACCCTGACGAGACTACGTCAGCGAACAAATAGACAACATTTACCCTGACGAGACTACGTCAGCGAACAAATAGACAACATTTACCCTGACGAGACTACGTCAGCGAACAAATAAACCACATTTACCCTGACCCTGACGAGACTACGTCAGCGAACAAATAGACAACATTTACCCTGACGAGACTACGTAAGCGAACAAATAAACCACATTTACCCTGACCCTGACAAGATTACGTCAGCGAACAAATAGATCACATTTACCCTGACGAGACTACGTCAGCGAACAGATAGACCACATTTACACTGACGAGACTACGTCAACGAACAAATAGACAACATTTACCCTGACCCTGACGAGACTACGTCAGCGAACAAATAGACCACATTTACCCTGACCCTGACGAGACTACGTCAGCAAACAAATAGACCACATTTACTCTGACGAGACTACGTCAGCGAACAAATAGACCACATTTACCCTGACCCTGAAGAGACTACGTCAGCGAACAAATAGACCACATTTACCCTGACCCTGACGAGACTACGTCAGCGAACAAATAGACAACATTTACCCTGACTCTGACGAGACTACGTCAGCGAACAAATAGACCACATTTACCCTGACCCTGATGAGACTACGTCAGCGAACAAATAAACCACATTTACCCTGACCCTAACAAGATTACGTCAGCGAACAGATAGACCACATTTACACTGACGAGACTACGTCAGCGAACAAATAGACAATATTTACCCTGACGAGACTACGTCAGCGAACAAATAGACCACATTTACCCTGACCCTGACCAGACTACGTAAGCGAACAAATAAACCACATTTACCCTGACCCTGACAAGATTACGTCAGCGGACAGATAGACCACATTTACACTGACGAGACTACGTCAGCGAACAAATAGACAATATTTACCCTGACGAGACTACTTCAGCGAACAAATAGACCGAATTTACCCTGACCCTGACGAGACTACGTCAGCGAACAAATAGACCACATTTACCCTGACACTGACGAGACTACGTCAGCGAACAGATAGACCACATTTACCCTGACCCTGACGAGACTACGTCAGCGAACAAATAGACCACATTTACCCTGACCCTGACGAGAGTACGTCAGTGAACAAATAGACCACATTTACCCTGACCCTGACGAGACTACGTCAGCGAACAAATAGACCACATTTACCCTGACCCTGACGAGACTACGTCAGCGAACAAATAGACCACATTTACCCTGACGAGACTACGTCAGCGAACAAATAGACCACATTTACCCTGACCCCGACGAGACTACGTCAGCGAACAAATAGACCACATTTACCCTGACCCTGACGAGACTACGTCTTCGAACAAATAGACAACATTTATCCTGACACTGACCCTGACGAGACTACGTCAGCGAACAAATAGAACACATTTATCCTTACACTGACCCTGACGAGACTACGTCAGCGAACAAATAGTCCACATTTACCCTGACCCTGACCCTGACGAGACTACGTCAGCGAACAAATAGACCACATTTACCCTGACCCTGACGAGACTACGTCAGCGAACAAATAGACAACATTTACCCTGACGAGACTACGTCAGCGAACAAATAGACCACATTTACCCTGACCCTGACGAGACTACGTCAGTGAACAAATAGACCACATTTACCCTGACCCTGACGAGACTACGTCAGCGAACAAATAGACCACATTTACCCTGACCCTGACGAGACTAAGTCAGCGAACAAATAGACCACATTTACCCTGACCCTGACGAGACTACGTCAGCGAACAAATAGACCACATTTACCCTGACACTGACGAGACTACGTCAGCGAACAAATAGACCACATTTACCCTGACGAGACTACGTCAGCGAACAAATAGACCACATTTACCCTGACACTGACCCTGACGAGACTAAGTCAGCGAACAAATAGACCACATTTACCCTGACCCTGACGAGACTACGTCAGCGAACAAATAGACCACATTTACCCTGACCCTGACGAGACTACGTCAGCGAACAAATAGACAACATTTACCCTGACCCTGACGAGACTACGTTAGCGAACAAATAGACAACATTTACCCTGACACTGACGAGACTACGTCAGCGAACAAATAGACCACATTTACCCTGACCCTGACGAGACTACGTCAGCGAACAAATAGACCACATTTACCCTGGCGAGACTACGTCAGTGAACAAATAGACCACATTTACCCTGACCCTGACGAGACTACGTCAGTGAACAAATAGACCACATTTACCCTGACCCTGACGAGACTACGTCAGCGAACAAATAGACCACATTTACCCTGACGAGACTACGTCAGCGAACACATAGACCACATTTACCCTGACACTGACGAGACTACGTCAGCGAACAAATAGACCACATTTACCCTGACCCTGACGAGACTACGTCAGCGAACAAATAGACCACATTTACCCTGACCCTGACGAGACTACGTCAGCGAACAAATAGACCACATTTACCCTGACGAGACTACGTCAGCGAACACATAGACCACATTTACCCTGACCCTGACGAGACTACGTCAGCGAACAAATAGACCACATTTACCCTGACCCTGACGAGACTACGTCAGCGAAAAAATAGACCACATTTACCCTGACCCTGACGAAACTACATCAGCGAACAAATAGACCACATTTACCCTGACCCTGACGAGACTACGTCAGCGAACAAATAGACCACATTTACCCTGACCCTGACGAGACTACGTCAGCGAACAAATAGACCACATTTAACCTGACCGTGACGAGACTACGTCAGAGAACAAATAGACCACATTTACCCTGACAAGACTACGTCAGCGAACAAATAGACAACATTTACCCTGACCCTGACGAGACTACGTCAGCGAACAAATAAACCACATTTACCCTGAAGAGACTACGTCAGCGAACAAATAGACCACATTTACCCTGACGAGACTACGTCAGCGAACAAATAGACCACATTTACCCTGACCCTGACGAGACTACGTCAGCGAACAAATAGACAACATTTACCCTGACGAGACTACGTCAGCGAACAAATAGACCACATTTACCCTGACCCTGACGAGACTACGTCAGCGAACAAATAGACAACATTTACCCTGACGAGACTACGTCAGCGAACAAATAGACAACATTTACCCTGACGAGACTACGTCAGCGAACAAATAAACCACATTTACCCTGACCCTGACGAGACTACGTCAGCGAACAAATAGACAACATTTACCCTGACGAGACTACGTAAGCGAACAAATAAACCACATTTACCCTGACCCTGACAAGATTACGTCAGCGAACAAATAGATCACATTTACCCTGACAAGACTACGTCAGCGAACAAATAGACAACATTTACCCTGACCCTGACGAGACTACGTCAGCGAACAAATAAACCACATTTACCCTGAAGAGACTACGTCAGCGAACAAATAGACCACATTTACCCTGACCCTGACGAGACTACGTCAGCGAACAAATAGACAACATTTACCCTGACGAGACTACGTCAGCGAACAAATAGACCACATTTACCCTGACCCTGACGAGACTACGTCAGCGAACAAATAGACAACATTTACCCTGACGAGACTACGTCAGCGAACAAATAGACAACATTTACCCTGACGAGACTACGTCAGCGAACAAATAAACCACATTTACCCTGACCCTGACGAGACTACGTCAGCGAACAAATAGACAACATTTACCCTGACGAGACTACGTAAGCGAACAAATAAACCACATTTACCCTGACCCTGACAAGATTACGTCAGCGAACAAATAGATCACATTTACCCTGACGAGACTACGTCAGCGAACAGATAGACCACATTTACACTGACGAGACTACGTCAACGAACAAATAGACAACATTTACCCTGACCCTGACGAGACTACGTCAGCGAACAAATAGACCACATTTACCCTGACCCTGACGAGACTACGTCAGCAAACAAATAGACCACATTTACTCTGACGAGACTACGTCAGCGAACAAATAGACCACATTTACCCTGACCCTGAAGAGACTACGTCAGCGAACAAATAGACCACATTTACCCTGACCCTGACGAGACTACGTCAGCGAACAAATAGACAACATTTACCCTGACTCTGACGAGACTACGTCAGCGAACAAATAGACCACATTTACCCTGACCCTGATGAGACTACGTCAGCGAACAAATAAACCACATTTACCCTGACCCTAACAAGATTACGTCAGCGAACAGATAGACCACATTTACACTGACGAGACTACGTCAGCGAACAAATAGACAATATTTACCCTGACGAGACTACGTCAGCGAACAAATAGACCACATTTACCCTGACCCTGACCAGACTACGTAAGCGAACAAATAAACCACATTTACCCTGACCCTGACAAGATTACGTCAGCGGACAGATAGACCACATTTACACTGACGAGACTACGTCAGCGAACAAATAGACAATATTTACCCTGACGAGACTACTTCAGCGAACAAATAGACCGAATTTACCCTGACCCTGACGAGACTACGTCAGCGAACAAATAGACCACATTTACCCTGACACTGACGAGACTACGTCAGCGAACAGATAGACCACATTTACCCTGACCCTGACGAGACTACGTCAGCGAACAAATAGACCACATTTACCCTGACCCTGACGAGAGTACGTCAGTGAACAAATAGACCACATTTACCCTGACCCTGACGAGACTACGTCAGCGAACAAATAGACCACATTTACCCTGACCCTGACGAGACTACGTCAGCGAACAAATAGACCACATTTACCCTGACGAGACTACGTCAGCGAACAAATAGACCACATTTACCCTGACCCCGACGAGACTACGTCAGCGAACAAATAGACCACATTTACCCTGACCCTGACGAGACTACGTCTTCGAACAAATAGACAACATTTATCCTGACACTGACCCTGACGAGACTACGTCAGCGAACAAATAGAACACATTTATCCTTACACTGACCCTGACGAGACTACGTCAGCGAACAAATAGTCCACATTTACCCTGACCCTGACCCTGACGAGACTACGTCAGCGAACAAATAGACCACATTTACCCTGACCCTGACGAGACTACGTCAGCGAACAAATAGACAACATTTACCCTGACGAGACTACGTCAGCGAACAAATAGACCACATTTACCCTGACCCTGACGAGACTACGTCAGTGAACAAATAGACCACATTTACCCTGACCCTGACGAGACTACGTCAGCGAACAAATAGACCACATTTACCCTGACCCTGACGAGACTAAGTCAGCGAACAAATAGACCACATTTACCCTGACCCTGACGAGACTACGTCAGCGAACAAATAGACCACATTTACCCTGACACTGACGAGACTACGTCAGCGAACAAATAGACCACATTTACCCTGACGAGACTACGTCAGCGAACAAATAGACCACATTTACCCTGACACTGACCCTGACGAGACTAAGTCAGCGAACAAATAGACCACATTTACCCTGACCCTGACGAGACTACGTCAGCGAACAAATAGACCACATTTACCCTGACCCTGACGAGACTACGTCAGCGAACAAATAGACAACATTTACCCTGACCCTGACGAGACTACGTTAGCGAACAAATAGACAACATTTACCCTGACACTGACGAGACTACGTCAGCGAACAAATAGACCACATTTACCCTGACCCTGACGAGACTACGTCAGCGAACAAATAGACCACATTTACCCTGGCGAGACTACGTCAGTGAACAAATAGACCACATTTACCCTGACCCTGACGAGACTACGTCAGTGAACAAATAGACCACATTTACCCTGACCCTGACGAGACTACGTCAGCGAACAAATAGACCACATTTACCCTGACGAGACTACGTCAGCGAACACATAGACCACATTTACCCTGACACTGACGAGACTACGTCAGCGAACAAATAGACCACATTTACCCTGACCCTGACGAGACTACGTCAGCGAACAAATAGACCACATTTACCCTGACCCTGACGAGACTACGTCAGCGAACAAATAGACCACATTTACCCTGACGAGACTACGTCAGCGAACACATAGACCACATTTACCCTGACCCTGACGAGACTACGTCAGCGAACAAATAGACCACATTTACCCTGACCCTGACGAGACTACGTCAGCGAAAAAATAGACCACATTTACCCTGACCCTGACGAAACTACATCAGCGAACAAATAGACCACATTTACCCTGACCCTGACGAGACTACGTCAGCGAACAAATAGACCACATTTACCCTGACCCTGACGAGACTACGTCAGCGAACAAATAGACCACATTTACCCTGACCCTGACGAGACTACGTCAGCGAACAAATAGACCACATTTACCCTGACCCTGACGAGACTACGTCAGCGAAAAATTAGACCACATTTACCCTGACGAGACTACGTCAGCGAACAAATACACCACATTTACCCTGACCCTGACGAGACTACGTCAGCGAACAAATAGACCACATTTACCCTGACCCTGACGAGAGTACGTCAGCGAACAAATAGACCACATTTACCCTGACCCTGACGAGACTACGTCAGCGAAAAAATAGACCACATTTACCCTGACCCTGACGAGACTACGTCAGCGAACAAATAGACCACATTTACCCTGACGAGACTACGTCAGCGAACAAATAGACCACATTTACCCTGACCCTGACGAGACTACGTCAGCGAACAAATAGACCACATTTACCCTGACCCTGACGAGACTACGTCTTCGAACAAATAGACAACATTTATCCTGACACTGACCCTGACGAGACTACGTCAGCGAACAAATAGACCACATTTATCCTTACACTGACCCTGACGAGACTACGTCAGCGAACAAATAGACCACATTTACCCTGACCCTGACCCTGACGAGACTACGTCAGCGAACAAATAGACCACATTTACCCTGACCCTGACGAGACTACGTCAGCGAACAAATAGACAACATTTACCCTGACGAGACTACGTCAGCGAACAAATAGACCACATTTACCCTGACCCTGACGAGACTACGTCAGTGAACAAATAGACCACATTTACCCTGACCCTGACGAGACTACGTCAGCGAACAAATAGACCACATTTACCCTGACCCTGACGAGACTACGTCAGCGAACAAATAGACCACATTTACCCTGACCCTGACGAGACTACGTCAGCGAACAAATAGACCACATTTACCCTGACACTGACGAGACTACATCAGCGAACAAATAGACCACATTTACCCTGACACTGACGAGACTACGTCAGCGAACAAATAGACCACATTTACCCTGACGAGACTACGTCAGCGAACAAATAGACCACATTTACCCTGACCCTGACAAGACTACGTCAGTGAACAAATAGACCACATTTACCCTGACCCTGACGAGACTACGTCAGCGAACACATAGACAACATTTACCCTGACGAGACTACGTCAGCGAACAAATAGACAACATTTACCCTGACAAGACTACGTCAGCGAACAAATAGACCACATTTACCCTGACCCTGGCGAGACTACGTCAGTGAACAAATAGACCACATTTACCCTGACCCTGACGAGACTACGTCAGCGAACAAATAGACCACATTTACCCTGACGAGACTACGTCAGCGAACAAATAGACCACATTTACCCTGACCCTAACGAGACTACGTCAGCGAAAAAATAGACCACATTTACCCTGACCCTGACGAGACTACGTCAGCGAACAAATAGACCACATTTACCCTGACGAGACTACGTCAGCGAACAAATACACCACATTTACACTGACCCTGACGAGACTACGTCAGCGAACAAATAGACCACATTTACCCTGACCCTGACGAGACTACGTCAGCGAACAAATAGACAACATTTACCCTGACGAGACTACGTCAGCGAACAAATAGACCACATTTACCCTGACCCTGACGAGACTACGTCAGTGAACAAATACACCACATTTACACTGACCCTGACGAGACTACGTCAGCGAACAAATAGACCACATTTACCCTGACCCTGACGAGACTACGTCAGCGAACAAATAGACAACATTTACCCTGACGAGACTACGTCAGCGAACAAATAGACCACATTTACCCTGACCCTGACGAGACTACGTCAGTGAACAAATAGACCACATTTACCCTGACCCTGACGAGACTACGTCAGCGAACAAATAGACCACATTTACCCTGACCCTGACGAGACTACGTCAGCGAACAAATAGACCACATTTACCCTGACCCTGACGAGACTACGTCAGCGAACAAATAGACCACATTTACCCTGACACTGACGAGACTACGTCAGCGAACAAATAGACCACATTTACCCTGACACTGACGAGACTACGTCAGCGAACAAATAGACCACATTTACCCTGACGAGACTACGTCAGCGAACAAATAGACCACATTTACCCTGACCCTGACAAGACTACGTCAGTGAACAAATAGACCACATTTACCCTGACCCTGACGAGACTACGTCAGCGAACAAATAGACCACATTTACCCTGACCCTGACGAGACTACGTCAGCGAACAAATAGACCACATTTACCCTGACCCTGACGAGACTACGTCAGCGAACAAATAGACAACATTTACCCTGACCCTGACGAGAGTACGTCAGCGAACAAATAGACAACATTTACCCTGACGAGACTACGTTAGCGAACAAATAGACCACATTTACCCTGACCCTGACGAGACTACGTCAGCGAACAAATAGACAACATTTACCCTGACGAGACTACGTCAGCGAACAAATAGACCACATTTACCCTGACCCTGACGAGACTACGTCAGCGAACAAATAGACAACATTTACCCTGACGAGACTACGTCAGCGAACAAATAGACAACATTTACCCTGACGAGACTACGTCAGCGAACAAATAAACCACATTTACCCTGACCCTGACGAGACTACGTCAGCGAACAAATAGACAACATTTACCCTGACGAGACTACGTAAGCGAACAAATAAACCACATTTACACTGACCCTGACAAGATTACGTCAGCGAACAAATAGACCACATTTACCCTGACCCTGACGAGACTACGTCAGCGAACAAATAGACCACATTTACCCTGACCCTGACGAGACTACGTCAGCGAACAAATAGACCACATTTACCCTGACGAGACTACGTCAGCGAACAAATAGACCACATGTACCCTGACGAGAATACGTCAGCGAACAAATAGACCACATTTACCCTGACGAGAGTACGTCAGCGAACAAATAGACAACATTTACCCTGACTCTGACGAGACTACGTCAGCGAACAAATAGACCACATTTACCCTGCCCCTGACGAGACTACGTCAGCGAACAAATAGACCACATTTACCCTGACACTGAAGAGACTACGTCAGCGAACAAATAGACCACATTTACCCTGACCCTGACGAGACTACGTCAGCGAACAAATAGACAACATTTACCCTGACCCTGACGAGACTACGTCAGCGAACAAATAGACCACATTTACCCTGACCCTGACGAGACTACGTCAGCGAACAAATAGACCACATTTACCCTGACACTGACGAGACTACGTCAGCGAACAAATAGACCACATTTACCCTGACACTGACGAGACTACGTCAGCGAACAAATAGACCACATTTACCCTGACGAGACTACGTCAGCGAACAAATAGACCACATTTACCCTGACCCTGACAAGACTACGTCAGTGAACAAATAGACCACATTTACCCTGACCCTGACGAGACTACGTCAGCGAACAAATAGACAACATTTACCCTGACGAGACTACGTCAGCGAACAAATAGACAACATTTACCCTGACAAGACTACGTCAGCGAACATATAGACCACATTTACCCTGACCCTGGCGAGACTACGTCAGTGAACAAATAGACCACATTTACCCTGACCCTGACGAGACTACGTCAGCGAACAAATAGACCACATTTACCCTGACGAGACTACGTCAGCGAACAAATAGACCACATTTACCCTGACGAGACTACGTCAGCGAACACATAGACCACATTTACCCTGACCCTGACGAGACTACGTCAGCGAAAAAATAGACCACATTTACCCTGACCCTGACGAGACTACGTCAGCGAACAAATAGACCACATTTACCCTGACCCTGACGAGACTACGTCAGCGAACAAATACACCACATTTACACTGACCCTGACGAGACTACGTCAGCGAACAAATAGACCACATTTACCCTGACCCTGACGAGACTACGTCAGCGAACAAATAGACCACATTTACCCTGACCCTGACGAGACTACGTCAGCGAACAAATAGTCCACATTTACCCTGACCCTGACGAGACTACGTCAGCGAACAAATAGACCACATTTACCCTGACACTGATGAGACTACGTCAGCGAACAAATAGACCACATTTACCCTGACGAGACTACGTCAGCGAAGAAATAGACCACATTTACCCTGACCCTGACGAGACTACGTCAGCGAACAAATAGACCACATTTACCCTGACCCTGACAAGACTACGTCAGCGAACAAATAGACCGCATTTACCCTGACGAGACTACGTCAGCGAACAAATAGACCACATTTACCCTGACCCTGACGAGACTACGTCAGCGAACAAATAGACCACATTTACCCTGACCCTGACGAGACTACGTCAGCGAACAAATAGTCCACATTTACCCTGACCCTGACGAGACTACGTCAGCGAACAAATAGACCACATTTACCCTGACACTGATGAGACTACGTCAGCGAACAAATAGACCACATTTACCCTGACGAGACTACGTCAGCGAAGAAATAGACCACATTTACCCTGACCCTGACGAGACTACGTCAGCGAACAAATAGACCACATTTACCCTGACCCTGACAAGACTACGTCAGCGAACAAATAGACCGCATTTACCCTGACGAGACTACGTCAGCGAACAAATAGACCACATTTACCCTGACCCTGACGAGACTACGTCAGCGAACAAATAGACCACATTTACCCTGACCCTGACGAGACTATGTCAGCGAACAAATAGACCACATTTACCCTGACCCTGACGAGACTATGTCAGCGAACAAATAGACAACATTTACCCTGACGAGACTACGTCAGCGAACAAATAGACCACATTTACCCTGACCCTGACGAGACTACGTCAGCGAACAAATAGACAACATTTACCCTGACCCTAACCCTGACGAGACTACGTCAGCGAACAAATAGACAACATTTACCCTGACCCTGACGAGACTACGTCAGTGAACAAATAGACAACATTTACCCTGACCCTGACGAGACTACGTCAGCGAACAAATAGACAACGTTTACCCTGACCCTGACAAGACTACGTCAGCGAACAAATAGACCACATTTACTCTGACCCTGACGAGACTACGTCAGCAAACACATAGACCACATTTACCCTGACCCTGACGAGACTACGTCAGCGAACAGATAGACCACATTTACCCTGACCCTGACGAGACTACGTCAGCGAACAAATAGACCACATTTACCCTGACCCTGACGAGACTACGTCAGCGAACAAATACACCACATTTACCCTGACCCTGACGAGACTACGTCAGCGAACAAATAGACCACATTTACCCTGACCCTGACGAGACTACGTCAGCGAACAAATAGACCACATTTACCCTGACCCTGACGAGACTACGTTAGCGAACAAATAGACCACATTTACCCTGACCCTGACGAGACTACATCAGCGAACAAATAGACCACATTTACCCTGACCCTGACGAGACTACGTCAGCAAACAAATAGACCACATTTACCCTGACCCTGACGAGACTACGTCAGCGAACAAATAGTCCACATTTACCCTGACCCTGACGAGACTACGTCAGCGAACAAATAGACCACATTTACCCTGACACTGATGAGACTACGTCAGCGAACAAATAGACCACATTTACCCTGACGAGACTACGTCAGCGAAGAAATAGACCACATTTACCCTGACCCTGACGAGACTACGTCAGCGAACAAATAGACCACATTTACCCTGACCCTGACAAGACTACGTCAGCGAACAAATAGACCGCATTTACCCTGACGAGACTACGTCAGCGAACAAATAGATCACATTTACCCTGACCCTGACGAGACTACGTCAGCGAACAAATAGACACATTTACCCTGACCCTGACGAGACTATGTCAGCGAACAAATAGACCACATTTACCGTAACCCTGACGAGACTATGTCAGCGAACAAATAGACAACATTTACCCTGACGAGACTACGTCAGCGAACAAATAGACCACATTTACCCTGACCCTGACGAGACTACGTCAGCGAACAAATAGACAACATTTACCCTGACCCTAACCCTGACGAGACTACGTCAGCGAACAAATAGACAACATTTACCCTGACCCTGACGAGACTACGTCAGTGAACAAATAGACAACATTTACCCTGACCCTGACGAGACTACGTCAGCGAACAAATAGACAACGTTTACCATGACCCTGACAAGACTACGTCAGCGAACAAATAGACCACATTTACTCTGACCCTGACAAGACTACGTCAGCAAACACATAGACCACATTTACCCTGACCCTGACGAGACTACGTCAGCGAACAGATAGACCACATTTACCCTGACCCTGACGAGACTACGTCAGCGAACAAATAGACCACATTTACCCTGACCCTGACGAGACTACGTCAGCGAACAAATACACCACATTTACCCTGACCCTGACGAGACTACGTCAGCGAACAAATAGACCACATTTACCCTGACCCTGACGAGACTACGTCAGCGAACAAATAGACCACATTTACCCTGACCCTGACGAGAGTACGTCAGCGAACAAATAGACCACATTTACCCTGACCCTGACGAGACTACGTCAGCGAACAAATAGACCACATTTACCCTGGCCCTGACGAGACTACGTCAGCGAACAAATAGACCACATTTACCCTGACGAGACTACGTCAGCGAACACATAGACCACATTTACCCTGACCCTGACGAGACTACGTCAGCGAACAAATAGACCACATTTACCCTGACCCTAACGAGACTACGTCAGCGAAAAAATAGACCACATTTACCCTGACCCTGACGAGACTACGTCAGCGAACAAATAGACCACATTTACCCTGACCCTGACGAGACTACGTCAGCGAACAAATAGACCACATTTACCCTGACCCTGACGAGACTACGTCAGCGAACAAATAGACCACATTTACCCTGACCCTGACGAGACTATGTCAGCGAACAAATAGTCCACATTTACCCTGACCCTGACGAGACTACGTCAGCGAACAAATAGACCACATTTACCCTGACACTGATGAGACTACGTCAGCGAACAAATAGACCACATTTACCCTGACGAGACTACGTCAGCGAAGAAATAGACCACATTTACCCTGACCCTGACGAGACTACGTCAGCGAACAAATAGACCACATTTACCCTGACCCTGTCGAGACTACGTCAGTGAACAAATAGACCGCATTTACCCTGACGAGACTACGTCAGCGAACAAATAGACCACATTTACCCTGACCCTGACGAGACTACGTCAGCGAACAAATAGACCACATTTACCCTGACCCTGACGAGACTATGTCAGCGAACAAATAGACCACATTTACCCTGACCCTGACGAGACTATGTCAGCGAACAAATAGACAACATTTACCCTGACGAGACTACGTCAGCGAACAAATAGACCACATTTACCCTGACCCTGACGAGACTACGTCAGCGAACATATAGACAACATTTACCCTGACCCTAACCCTGACGAGACTACGTCAGCAAACACATAGACCACATTTACCCTGACCCTGACGAGACTACATTCAGCGAACAGATAGACCACATTTACCCTGACCCTAACGAGACTACGTCAGCGAACAAATAGACCACATTTACCCTGACCCTGACGAGACTACGTCAGCGAACAAATACACCACATTTACCCTGACCCTGACGAGACTACGTCAGCGAACAAATAGACCACCTTTACCCTGACCCTGACGAGACTACGTCAGCGAACAAATAGACCACATTTACCCTGACCCTGACGAGAGTACGTCAGCGAACAAATAGACCACATTTACCCTGACCCTGACGAGACTACGTCAGCGAACAAATAGACCACATTTACCCTGACCCTGACGAGACTACGTCAGCGAACAAATAGACCACATTTACCCTGACGAGACTACGTCAGCGAACAAATAGACCACATTTACCCTGACCCTGACGAGACTACGTCAGCGAACAAATAGACCACATTTACCTTGACCCTGACGAGACTAAGTCAGCGAACAAATAGACCACATTTACCCTGACACTGACGAGACTACGACAGCGAACAAATAGACCACATTTACGCTGACACTGACGAGACTACGTCAGCGAACAAATAGACCACATTTACCCTGACGAGACTACGTCAGCGAACAAATAGACCACATTTACCCTGACACTGACCCTGACGAGACTACGTCAGCGAACAAATAGACAACATTTACCCTGACCCTGACGAGACTACGTCAGCGAACAAATAGACAACATTTACCCTGACCCTGACGAGACTACGTCAGCGAACAAATAGACCACATTTACCCTGACCCTGGCGAGACTACGTCAGTGAACAAATAGACCACATTTACCCTGACCCTGACGAGACTACGTCAGTGAACAAATAGACCACATTTACCCTGACCCTGACGAGACTACGTCAGCGAACAAATAGACCACATTTACCCTGACGAGACTACGTCAGCGAACAAATAGACCACATTTACCCTGACCCTGACGAGACTACGTCAGCGAACAAATAGACCACATTTACCCTGACCCTGACGAGACTACGTCAGCGAACAAATAGACCACATTTACCCTGACCCTGACGAGACTACGTCAGCGAACAAATAGACCACATTTACCCTGACCCTGACGAGACTACGTCAGCGAACAAATAGACCACATTTACCCTGACCCTGACGAGACTACGTCAGCAAACAAATAGACCACATTTACCCTGACCCTGACGAGACTACGTCAGCGAACAAATAGACAACATTACCCTGACCCTGACGAGACTACGTCAGCGAACAAATAGACCACATTTACCCTGACCCTGACGAGACTACGTCAGCGAACAAATACACCACATTTACCCTGACCCTGACGAGACTACGTCAGCGAACAAATAGACCACCTTTACCCTGACCCTGACGAGACTACGTCAGCGAACAAATAGACCACATTTACCCTGACCCTGACGAGAGTACGTCAGCAAACAAATAGACCACATTTACCCTGACCCTGACGAGACTACGTCAGCGAACAAATAGACCACATTTACCCTGACCCTGACGAGACTACGTCAGCGAACAAATAGACCACATTTACCCTGACGAGACTACGTCAGCGAACAAATAGACCACATTTACCCTGACCCTGACGAGACTACGTCAGCGAACAAATAGACCACATTTACCTTGACCCTGACGAGACTAAGTCAGCGAACAAATAGACCACATTTACCCTGACACTGACGAGACTACGACAGCGAACAAATAGACCACATTTACCCTGACACTGACGAGACTACGTTAGCGAACAAATAGACCACATTTACTCTGACGAGACTACGTCAGCGAACAAATAGACCACATTTACCCTGACACTGACCCTGACGAGACTACGTCAGCGAACAAATAGACAACATTTACCCTGACCCTGACGAGACTACGTCAGCGAACAAATAGACAACATTTACCCTGACCCTGACGAGACTACGTCAGCGAACAAATAGACCACATTTACCCTGACCCTGGCGAGACTACGTCAGTGAACAAATAGACCACATTTACCCTGACCCTGACGAGACTACGTCAGTGAACAAATAGACCACATTTACCCTGACCCTGACGAGACTACGTCAGCGAACAAATAGACCACATTTACCCTGACGAGACTACGTCAGCGAACACATAGACCACATTTACCCTGACCCTGACGAGACTACGTCAGCGAACAAATAGACCACATTTACCCTGACCCTGACGAGACTACGTCAGCGAAAAAATAGACCACATTTACCCTGACCCTGACGAGACTACATCAGCGAACAAATAGACCACATTTACCCTGACCCTGACGAGACTACGTCAGCGAACAAATAGACCACATTTACCCTGACCCTGACGAGACTACGTCAGCGAACAAATAGACCACATTTACCCTGACCCTGACGAGACTACGTCAGCGAACAAATAGACCACATTTACCCTGACCCTGACGAGACTACATCAGCGAACAAATAGACCACATTTACCCTGACCCTGACGAGACTACGTCAGCGAACAAATACACCACATTTACCCTGACCCTGACGAGACTACGTCAGCAAACAAATAGACCACATTTACCCTGACCCTGACGAGACTACGTCAGCGAACAAATAGACAACATTACCCTGACCCTGACGAGACTACGTCAGCAAACAAATAGACCACATTTACCCTGACCCTGACGAGACTACGTCAGCGAACAAATAGACAACATTTACCCTGACGAGACTACGTCAGCGAAGAAATAGACCACATTTACCCTGACCCTGACGAGACTACGTCAGCGAACAAATAGACCACATTTACCCTGACCCTGTCGAGACTACGTCAGTGAACAAATAGACCGCATTTACCCTGACGAGACTACGTCAGCGAACAAATAGACCACATTTACCCTGACCCTGACGAGACTACGTCAGCGAACAAATAGACCACATTTACCCTGACCCTGACGAGACTATGTCAGCGAACAAATAGACCACATTTACCCTGACCCTGACGAGACTATGTCAGCGAACAAATAGACAACATTTACCCTGACGAGACTACGTCAGCGAACAAATAGACCACATTTACCCTGACCCTGACGAGACTACGTCAGCGAACAAATAGACAACATTTACCCTGACCCTAACCCTGACGAGACTACGTCAGCAAACACATAGACCACATTTACCCTGACCCTGACGAGACTACATTCAGCGAACAGATAGACCACATTTACCCTGACCCTAACGAGACTACGTCAGCGAACAAATAGACCACATTTACCCTGACCCTGACGAGACTACGTCAGCGAACAAATACACCACATTTACCCTGACCCTGACGAGACTACGTCAGCGAACAAATAGACCACCTTTACCCTGACCCTGACGAGACTACGTCAGCGAACAAATAGACCACATTTACCCTGACCCTGACGAGAGTACGTCAGCGAACAAATAGACCACATTTACCCTGACCCTGACGAGACTACGTCAGCGAACAAATAGACCACATTTACCCTGACCCTGACGAGACTACGTCAGCGAACAAATAGACCACATTTACCCTGACGAGACTACGTCAGCGAACAAATAGACCACATTTACCCTGACCCTGACGAGACTACGTCAGCGAACAAATAGACCACATTTACCTTGACCCTGACGAGACTAAGTCAGCGAACAAATAGACCACATTTACCCTGACACTGACGAGACTACGACAGCGAACAAATAGACCACATTTACGCTGACACTGACGAGACTACGTCAGCGAACAAATAGACCACATTTACCCTGACGAGACTACGTCAGCGAACAAATAGACCACATTTACCCTGACACTGACCCTGACGAGACTACGTCAGCGAACAAATAGACAACATTTACCCTGACCCTGACGAGACTACGTCAGCGAACAAATAGACAACATTTACCCTGACCCTGACGAGACTACGTCAGCGAACAAATAGACCACATTTACCCTGACCCTGGCGAGACTACGTCAGTGAACAAATAGACCACATTTACCCTGACCCTGACGAGACTACGTCAGTGAACAAATAGACCACATTTACCCTGACCCTGACGAGACTACGTCAGCGAACAAATAGACCACATTTACCCTGACGAGACTACGTCAGCGAACAAATAGACCACATTTACCCTGACCCTGACGAGACTACGTCAGCGAACAAATAGACCACATTTACCCTGACCCTGACGAGACTACGTCAGCGAACAAATAGACCACATTTACCCTGACCCTGACGAGACTACGTCAGCGAACAAATAGACCACATTTACCCTGACCCTGACGAGACTACGTCAGCGAACAAATAGACCACATTTACCCTGACCCTGACGAGACTACGTCAGCAAACAAATAGACCACATTTACCCTGACCCTGACGAGACTACGTCAGCGAACAAATAGACAACATTACCCTGACCCTGACGAGACTACGTCAGCGAACAAATAGACCACATTTACCCTGACCCTGACGAGACTACGTCAGCGAACAAATACACCACATTTACCCTGACCCTGACGAGACTACGTCAGCGAACAAATAGACCACCTTTACCCTGACCCTGACGAGACTACGTCAGCGAACAAATAGACCACATTTACCCTGACCCTGACGAGAGTACGTCAGCAAACAAATAGACCACATTTACCCTGACCCTGACGAGACTACGTCAGCGAACAAATAGACCACATTTACCCTGACCCTGACGAGACTACGTCAGCGAACAAATAGACCACATTTACCCTGACGAGACTACGTCAGCGAACAAATAGACCACATTTACCCTGACCCTGACGAGACTACGTCAGCGAACAAATAGACCACATTTACCTTGACCCTGACGAGACTAAGTCAGCGAACAAATAGACCACATTTACCCTGACACTGACGAGACTACGACAGCGAACAAATAGACCACATTTACCCTGACACTGACGAGACTACGTTAGCGAACAAATAGACCACATTTACTCTGACGAGACTACGTCAGCGAACAAATAGACCACATTTACCCTGACACTGACCCTGACGAGACTACGTCAGCGAACAAATAGACAACATTTACCCTGACCCTGACGAGACTACGTCAGCGAACAAATAGACAACATTTACCCTGACCCTGACGAGACTACGTCAGCGAACAAATAGACCACATTTACCCTGACCCTGGCGAGACTACGTCAGTGAACAAATAGACCACATTTACCCTGACCCTGACGAGACTACGTCAGTGAACAAATAGACCACATTTACCCTGACCCTGACGAGACTACGTCAGCGAACAAATAGACCACATTTACCCTGACGAGACTACGTCAGCGAACACATAGACCACATTTACCCTGACCCTGACGAGACTACGTCAGCGAACAAATAGACCACATTTACCCTGACCCTGACGAGACTACGTCAGCGAAAAAATAGACCACATTTACCCTGACCCTGACGAGACTACATCAGCGAACAAATAGACCACATTTACCCTGACCCTGACGAGACTACGTCAGCGAACAAATAGACCACATTTACCCTGACCCTGACGAGACTACGTCAGCGAACAAATAGACCACATTTACCCTGACCCTGACGAGACTACGTCAGCGAACAAATAGACCACATTTACCCTGACCCTGACGAGACTACATCAGCGAACAAATAGACCACATTTACCCTGACCCTGACGAGACTACGTCAGCGAACAAATACACCACATTTACCCTGACCCTGACGAGACTACGTCAGCAAACAAATAGACCACATTTACCCTGACCCTGACGAGACTACGTCAGCGAACAAATAGACAACATTACCCTGACCCTGACGAGACTACGTCAGCAAACAAATAGACCACATTTACCCTGACCCTGACGAGACTACGTCAGCGAACAAATAGACAACATTTACCCTGACGAGACTACGTCAGCGAAGAAATAGACCACATTTACCCTGACCCTGACGAGACTACGTCAGCGAACAAATAGACCACATTTACCCTGACCCTGTCGAGACTACGTCAGTGAACAAATAGACCGCATTTACCCTGACGAGACTACGTCAGCGAACAAATAGACCACATTTACCCTGACCCTGACGAGACTACGTCAGCGAACAAATAGACCACATTTACCCTGACCCTGACGAGACTATGTCAGCGAACAAATAGACCACATTTACCCTGACCCTGACGAGACTATGTCAGCGAACAAATAGACAACATTTACCCTGACGAGACTACGTCAGCGAACAAATAGACCACATTTACCCTGACCCTGACGAGACTACGTCAGCGAACAAATAGACAACATTTACCCTGACCCTAACCCTGACGAGACTACGTCAACAAACACATAGACCACATTTACCCTGACCCTGACGAGACTACATTCAGCGAACAGATAGACCACATTTACCCTGACCCTAACGAGACTACGTCAGCGAACAAATAGACCACATTTACCCTGACCCTGACGAGACTACGTCAGCGAACAAATACACCACATTTACCCTGACCCTGACGAGACTACGTCAGCGAACAAATAGACCACCTTTACCCTGACCCTGACGAGACTACGTCAGCGAACAAATAGACCACATTTACCCTGACCCTGACGAGAGTACGTCAGCGAACAAATAGACCACATTTACCCTGACCCTGACGAGACTACGTCAGCGAACAAATAGACCACATTTACCCTGACCCTGACGAGACTACGTCAGCGAACAAATAGACCACATTTACCCTGACGAGACTACGTCAGCGAACAAATAGACCACATTTACCCTGACCCTGACGAGACTACGTCAGCGAACAAATAGACCACATTTACCTTGACCCTGACGAGACTAAGTCAGCGAACAAATAGACCACATTTACCCTGACACTGACGAGACTACGACAGCGAACAAATAGACCACATTTACGCTGACACTGACGAGACTACGTCAGCGAACAAATAGACCACATTTACCCTGACGAGACTACGTCAGCGAACAAATAGACCACATTTACCCTGACACTGACCCTGACGAGACTACGTCAGCGAACAAATAGACAACATTTACCCTGACCCTGACGAGACTACGTCAGCGAACAAATAGACAACATTTACCCTGACCCTGACGAGACTACGTCAGCGAACAAATAGACCACATTTACCCTGACCCTGGCGAGACTACGTCAGTGAACAAATAGACCACATTTACCCTGACCCTGACGAGACTACGTCAGTGAACAAATAGACCACATTTACCCTGACCCTGACGAGACTACGTCAGCGAACAAATAGACCACATTTACCCTGACGAGACTACGTCAGCGAACAAATAGACCACATTTACCCTGACCCTGACGAGACTACGTCAGCGAACAAATACACCACATTTACCCTGACCCTGACGAGACTACGTCAGCGAACAAATAGACCACCTTTACCCTGACCCTGACGAGACTACGTCAGCGAACAAATAGACCACATTTACCCTGACCCTGACGAGAGTACGTCAGCAAACAAATAGACCACATTTACCCTGACCCTGACGAGACTACGTCAGCGAACAAATAGACCACATTTACCCTGACCCTGACGAGACTACGTCAGCGAACAAATAGACCACATTTACCCTGACGAGACTACGTCAGCGAACAAATAGACCACATTTACCCTGACCCTGACGAGACTACGTCAGCGAACAAATAGACCACATTTACCTTGACCCTGACGAGACTAAGTCAGCGAACAAATAGACCACATTTACCCTGACACTGACGAGACTACGACAGCGAACAAATAGACCACATTTACCCTGACACTGACGAGACTACGTTAGCGAACAAATAGACCACATTTACTCTGACGAGACTACGTCAGCGAACAAATAGACCACATTTACCCTGACACTGACCCTGACGAGACTACGTCAGCGAACAAATAGACAACATTTACCCTGACCCTGACGAGACTACGTCAGCGAACAAATAGACAACATTTACCCTGACCCTGACGAGACTACGTCAGCGAACAAATAGACCACATTTACCCTGACCCTGGCGAGACTACGTCAGTGAACAAATAGACCACATTTACCCTGACCCTGACGAGACTACGTCAGTGAACAAATAGACCACATTTACCCTGACCCTGACGAGACTACGTCAGCGAACAAATAGACCACATTTACCCTGACGAGACTACGTCAGCGAACACATAGACCACATTTACCCTGACCCTGACGAGACTACGTCAGCGAACAAATAGACCACATTTACCCTGACCCTGACGAGACTACGTCAGCGAAAAAATAGACCACATTTACCCTGACCCTGACGAGACTACATCAGCGAACAAATAGACCACATTTACCCTGACCCTGACGAGACTACGTCAGCGAACAAATAGACCACATTTACCCTGACCCTGACGAGACTACGTCAGCGAACAAATAGACCACATTTACCCTGACCCTGACGAGACTACGTCAGCGAACAAATAGACCACATTTACCCTGACCCTGACGAGACTACATCAGCGAACAAATAGACCACATTTACCCTGACCCTGACGAGACTACGTCAGCGAACAAATACACCACATTTACCCTGACCCTGACGAGACTACGTCAGCAAACAAATAGACCACATTTACCCTGACCCTGACGAGACTACGTCAGCGAACAAATAGACAACATTACCCTGACCCTGACGAGACTACGTCAGCAAACAAATAGACCACATTTACCCTGACCCTGACGAGACTACGTCAGCGAACAAATAGACAACATTACCCTGACCCTGACGAGACTACGTCAGCGAACAAATAGACAACATTACCCTGACCCTGACGAGACTACGTCAGCGAACAAATGGACCACATTTACCCTGACCCTGACGAGAGTACGTCAGCGAACAAATAGACCACATTTACCCTGACCCTGACGAGACTACGTCAGCGAACAAATAGACCACATTTACCCTGACCCTGACGAGACTACGTCAGCGAACAAATAGACCACATTTACCCTGACGAGACTACGTCAGCGAACAAATAGACCACATTTACCCTGACCCTGACGAGACTACGTCAGCGAACAAATAGACCACATTTACCCTGACCCTGACGAGACCACGTCTTCGAACAAATAGACAACATTTATCCTGACACTGACCCTGACGAGACTACGTCAGCGAACAAATAGACCACATTTATCCTTACACTGACCCTGACGAGACTACGTCAGCGAACAAATAGACCACATTTACCCTGACCCTGACCCTGACGAGACTACGTCAGCGAACAAATAGACCACATTTACCCTGACCCTGACGAGACTACGTCAGCGAACAAATAGACAACATTTACCCTGACGAGACTACGTCAGCGAACAAATAGACCACATTTACCCTGACCCTGACGAGACTACGTCAGTGAACAAATAGACCACATTTACCCTGACCCTGACGAGACTACGTCAGCGAACAAATAGACCACATTTACCCTGACCCTGACGAGACTACGTCAGCGAACAAATAGACCACATTTACCCTGACACTGACGAGACTACGTCAGCGAACAAATAGACCACATTTACCCTGACCCTGACGAGACTACGTCAGCGAACAAATAGACCACATTTACCCTGACGAGACTACGTCAGCGAACAAATAGACCACATTTACCCTGACCCTGACGAGACTACGTCAGCGAACAAATAGACCACATTTACCCTGACACTGACGAGACTACGTCAGCGAACAAATAGACCACATTTACCCTGACCCTGACGAGACTACGTCAGCGAACAAATAGACCACATTTACCCTGACGAGACTACGTCAGCGAACAAATAGACCACATTTACCCTGACACTGACCCTGACGAGACTACGTCAGCGAACAAATAGACAACATTTACCCTGACCCTGACGAGACTACGTCAGCGAACAAATAGACAACATTTACCCTGACGAGACTACGTCAGCGAACAAATAGACCACATTTACCCTGACCCTGGCGAGACTACGTCAGTGAACAAATAGACCACATTTACCCTGACCCTGACGAGACTACGTCAGTGAACAAATAGACCACATTTACCCTGACCCTGACGAGACTACGTCAGCGAACAAATAGACCACATTTACCCTGACGAGACTACGTCAGCGAACTCATAGACCACATTTACCCTGACACTGACGAGACTACGTCAGCGAACATATAGACCACGTTTACCCTGACCCTGACGAGACTACGTCAGCGAACAAATAGACCACATTTACCCTGACCCTGACGAGACTACGTCAGCGAACAAATAGACCACATTTACCCTGACACTGACGAGACTACGTCAGCGAACAAATAGACCACATTTACCCTGACCCTGACGAGACTACGTCAGCGAACAAATAGACCACATTTACCCTGACGAGACTACGTCAGCGAACAAATAGACCACATTTACCCTGACCCTGACGAGACTACGTCAGCGAACAAATAGACCACATTTACCCTGACACTGACGAGACTACGTCAGCGAACAAATAGACCACATTTACCCTGACCCTGACGAGACTACGTCAGCGAACAAATAGACCACATTTACCCTGACGAGACTACGTCAGCGAACAAATAGACCACATTTACCCTGACACTGACCCTGACGAGACTACGTCAGCGAACAAATAGACAACATTTACCCTGACCCTGACGAGACTACGTCAGCGAACAAATAGACAACATTTACCCTGACGAGACTACGTCAGCGAACAAATAGACCACATTTACCCTGACCCTGGCGAGACTACGTCAGTGAACAAATAGACCACATTTACCCTGACCCTGACGAGACTACGTCAGTGAACAAATAGACCACATTTACCCTGACCCTGACGAGACTACGTCAGCGAACAAATAGACCACATTTACCCTGACGAGACTACGTCAGCGAACACATAGACCACATTTACCCTGACACTGACGAGACTACGTCAGCGAACATATAGACCACGTTTACCCTGACCCTGACGAGACTACGTCAGCGAACAAATAGACCACATTTACCCTGACCCTGACGAGACTACGTCAGCGAACAAATAGACCACATTTACCCTGACGAGACTACGTCAGCGAACACATAGACCACATTTACCCTGACCCTGACGAGACTACGTCAGCGAAAAAATAGACCACATTTACCCTGACCCTGACGAGACTACGTCAGCGAACAAATAGACCACATTTACCCTGACCCTGACGAGACTACGTCAGCGAACAAATAGACCACATTTACCCTGACCCTGACGAGACTACGTCAGCGAACAAATAGACCACATTTACCCTGACCCTGACGAGACTACGTCAGCGAACAAATAGACCACATTTACCCTGACCCTGACGAGACTACGTCAGCGAACAAATAGACCACATTTACCCTGACCCTGACGAGACTAAGTCAGCGAACAAATAGACCACATTTTCCCTGACACTGACGAGACTACGTCAGCGAACAAATACACCACATTTACCCTGACCCTGACGAGACTACGTCAGCGAACAAATAGACCACATTTACCCTGACCCTGACGAGACTACGTCAGCGAACAAATAGACCACATTTACCCTGACGAGACTACGTCAGCGAACAAATAGACCACATTTACCCTGACCCTGACGAGACTACGTCAGCGAACAAATAGACCACATTTACCCTGACCCTGACGAGACTACGTCAGCGAACAAATAGACCACACTAACCCTGACGAGACTACGTCAGCGAACAAATAGACCACATTTATCCTTACACTGACCCTGACGAGACTACGTCAGCGAACAAATAGACCACATTTACCCTGACCCTGACCCTGACGAGACTACGTCAGCGAACAAATAGACCACATTTACCCTGACGAGACTACGTCAGCGAACAAATAGACAACATTTACCCTGACGAGACTACGTCAGCGAACAAATAGACAACATTTACCCTGACGAGACTACGTCAGCGAACAAATAGACAACATTTACCCTGACCCTGACGAGACTACGTCAGCGAACAAATAGACCACATTTACCCTGACCCTGGCGAGACTACGTCAGTGAACAAATAGACCACATTTACCCTGACCCTGACGAGACTACGTCAGTGAACAAATAGACCACATTTACCCTGACCCTGACGAGACTACGTCAGCGAACAAATAGACCACATTTACCCTGACGAGACTACGTCAGCGAACACATAGACCACATTTACCCTGACACTGACGAGACTACGTCAGCGAACAAATATACCACATTTACCCTGACCCTGACGAGACTACGTCAGCGAACAAATAGACCACATTTACCCTGACCCTGACGAGACTACGTCAGCGAACAAATAGACCACATTTACCCTGACGAGACTACGTCAGCGAACACATAGACCACATTTACCCTGACCCTGACGAGACTACGTCAGCGAACAAATAGACCACATTTACCCTGACCCTGACGAGACTACGTCAGCGAAAAAATAGACCACATTTACCCTGACCCTGACGAGACTACGTCAGCGAACAAATAGACCACATTTACCCTGACCCTGACGAGACTACGTCAGCAAACAAATAGACCACATTTACCCTGACCCTGACGAGACTACGTCAGCGAACAAATAGACCACATTTACCCTGACCCTGACGAGACTACGTCAGCAAACAAATAGACCACATTTACCCTGACCCTGACGAGACTACGTCAGCGAACAGATAGACCACATTTACCCTGACCCTGACGAGACTACGTCAGCGAACAAATAGACCACATTTACCCTGACACTGATGAGACTACGTCAGCGAACAAATAGACCACATTTACCCTGACCCTGACGAGACTACGTCAGCGAACAAATAGACCACATTTACCCTGACGAGACTACGTCAGCGAACAAATAGACCACATTTACCCTGACCCTGACGAGACTACGTCAGCGAACAAATAGACCGCATTTACCCTGACGAGACTACGTCAGCGAACAAATAGACCACATTTACCCTGACCCTGACGAGACTACGTCAGCGAACAAATAGACCACATTTACCCTGACCCTGACGAGACTATGTCAGCGAACAAATAGACAACATTTACCCTGACGAGACTACGTCAGCGAACAAATAGACAACATTTACCCTGACCCTGACGAGACTACGTCAGCGAACAAATAGACCACATTTACCCTGACCCTGGCGAGACTACGTCAGTGAACAAATAGACCACATTTACCCTGACCCTGACGAGACTACGTCAGTGAACAAATAGACCACATTTACCCTGACCCTGACGAGACTACGTCAGCGAACAAATAGACCACATTTACCCTGACGAGACTACGTCAGCGAACACATAGACCACATTTACCCTGACACTGACGAGACTACGTCAGCGAACAAATATACCACATTTACCCTGACCCTGACGAGACTACGTCAGCGAACAAATAGACCACATTTACCCTGACCCTGACGAGAGTACGTCAGCGAACAAATAGACCACATTTACCCTGACCCTGACGAGACTACGTCAGCGAACAAATAGACCACATTTACCCTGGCCCTGACGAGACTACGTCAGCGAACAAATAGACCACATTTACCCTGACGAGACTACGTCAGCGAACACATAGACCACATTTACCCTGACCCTGACGAGACTACGTCAGCGAACAAATAGACCACATTTACCCTGACCCTGACGAGACTACGTCAGCGAAAAAATAGACCACATTTACCCTGACCCTGACGAGACTACGTCAGCGAACAAATAGACCACATTTACCCTGACCCTGACGAGACTACGTCAGCGAACAAATAGACCACATTTACCCTGACCCTGACGAGACTACGTCAGCGAACAAATAGACCACATTTACCCTGACCCTGACGAGACTATGTCAGCGAACAAATAGTCCACATTTACCCTGACCCTGACGAGACTACGTCAGCGAACAAATAGACCACATTTACCCTGACACTGATGAGACTACGTCAGCGAACAAATAGACCACATTTACCCTGACGAGACTACGTCAGCGAAGAAATAGACCACATTTACCCTGACCCTGACGAGACTACGTCAGCGAACAAATAGACCACATTTACCCTGACCCTGTCGAGACTACGTCAGTGAACAAATAGACCGCATTTACCCTGACGAGACTACGTCAGCGAACAAATAGACCACATTTACCCTGACCCTGACGAGACTACGTCAGCGAACAAATAGACCACATTTACCCTGACCCTGACGAGACTATGTCAGCGAACAAATAGACCACATTTACCCTGACCCTGACGAGACTATGTCAGCGAACAAATAGACAACATTTACCCTGACGAGACTACGTCAGCGAACAAATAGACCACATTTACCCTGACCCTGACGAGACTACGTCAGCGAACAAATAGACAACATTTACCCTGACCCTAACCCTGACGAGACTACGTCAGCAAACACATAGACCACATTTACCCTGACCCTGACGAGACTACATTCAGCGAACAGATAGACCACATTTACCCTGACCCTAACGAGACTACGTCAGCGAACAAATAGACCACATTTACCCTGACCCTGACGAGACTACGTCAGCGAACAAATACACCACATTTACCCTGACCCTGACGAGACTACGTCAGCGAACAAATAGACCACCTTTACCCTGACCCTGACGAGACTACGTCAGCGAACAAATAGACCACATTTACCCTGACCCTGACGAGAGTACGTCAGCGAACAAATAGACCACATTTACCCTGACCCTGACGAGACTACGTCAGCGAACAAATAGACCACATTTACCCTGACCCTGACGAGACTACGTCAGCGAACAAATAGACCACATTTACCCTGACGAGACTACGTCAGCGAACAAATAGACCACATTTACCCTGACCCTGACGAGACTACGTCAGCGAACAAATAGACCACATTTACCTTGACCCTGACGAGACTAAGTCAGCGAACAAATAGACCACATTTACCCTGACACTGACGAGACTACGTCAGCGAACAAATAGACCACATTTACCCTGACGAGACTACGTCAGCGAACAAATAGACCACATTTACCCTGACACTGACCCTGACGAGACTACGTCAGCGAACAAATAGACAACATTTACCCTGACCCTGACGAGACTACGTCAGCGAACAAATAGACAACATTTACCCTGACCCTGACGAGACTACGTCAGCGAACAAATAGACCACATTTACCCTGACCCTGGCGAGACTACGTCAGTGAACAAATAGACCACATTTACCCTGACCCTGACGAGACTACGTCAGTGAACAAATAGACCACATTTACCCTGACCCTGACGAGACTACGTCAGCGAACAAATAGACCACATTTACCCTGACGAGACTACGTCAGCGAACAAATAGACCACATTTACCCTGACCCTGACGAGACTACGTCAGCGAACAAATAGACCACATTTACCCTGACCCTGACGAGACTACGTCAGCGAACAAATAGACCACATTTACCCTGACCCTGACGAGACTACGTCAGCGAACAAATAGACCACATTTACCCTGACCCTGACGAGACTACGTCAGCGAACAAATAGACCACATTTACCCTGACCCTGACGAGACTACGTCAGCGAACAAATAGACCACATTTACCCTGACCCTGACGAGACTACGTCAGCGAACAAATAGACCACATTACCCTGACCCTGACGAGACTACGTCAGCGAACAAATAGACCACATTTACCCTGACCCTGACGAGACTACGTCAGCGAACAAATACACCACATTTACCCTGACCCTGACGAGACTACGTCAGCGAACAAATAGACCACCTTTACCCTGACCCTGACGAGACTACGTCAGCGAACAAATAGACCACATTTACCCTGACCCTGACGAGAGTACGTCAGCAAACAAATAGACCACATTTACCCTGACCCTGACGAGACTACGTCAGCGAACAAATAGACCACATTTACCCTGACCCTGACGAGACTACGTCAGCGAACAAATAGACCACATTTACCCTGACGAGACTACGTCAGCGAACAAATAGACCACATTTACCCTGACCCTGACGAGACTACGTCAGCGAACAAATAGACCACATTTACCTTGACCCTGACGAGACTAAGTCAGCGAACAAATAGACCACATTTACCCTGACACTGACGAGACTACGACAGCGAACAAATAGACCACATTTACCCTGACACTGACGAGACTACGTTAGCGAACAAATAGACCACATTTACTCTGACGAGACTACGTCAGCGAACAAATAGACCACATTTACCCTGACACTGACCCTGACGAGACTACGTCAGCGAACAAATAGACAACATTTACCCTGACCCTGACGAGACTACGTCAGCGAACAAATAGACAACATTTACCCTGACCCTGACGAGACTACGTCAGCGAACAAATAGACCACATTTACCCTGACCCTGGCGAGACTACGTCAGTGAACAAATAGACCACATTTACCCTGACCCTGACGAGACTACGTCAGTGAACAAATAGACCACATTTACCCTGACCCTGACGAGACTACGTCAGCGAACAAATAGACCACATTTACCCTGACGAGACTACGTCAGCGAACACATAGACCACATTTACCCTGACCCTGACGAGACTACGTCAGCGAACAAATAGACCACATTTACCCTGACCCTGACGAGACTACGTCAGCGAAAAAATAGACCACATTTACCCTGACCCTGACGAGACTACATCAGCGAACAAATAGACCACATTTACCCTGACCCTGACGAGACTACGTCAGCGAACAAATAGACCACATTTACCCTGACCCTGACGAGACTACGTCAGCGAACAAATAGACCACATTTACCCTGACCCTGACGAGACTACGTCAGCGAACAAATAGACCACATTTACCCTGACCCTGACGAGACTACATCAGCGAACAAATAGACCACATTTACCCTGACCCTGACGAGACTACGTCAGCGAACAAATACACCACATTTACCCTGACCCTGACGAGACTACGTCAGCAAACAAATAGACCACATTTACCCTGACCCTGACGAGACTACGTCAGCGAACAAATAGACCACATTTACCCTGACCCTGACGAGACTACGTCAGCGAACAAATACACCACATTTACCCTGACCCTGACGAGACTACGTCAGCGAACAAATAGACCACATTTACCCTGACCCTGACGAGACTACGTCAGCGAACAAATAGACAACATTACCCTGACCCTGACGAGACTACGTCAGCAAACAAATAGACCACATTTACCCTGACCCTGACGAGACTACGTCAGCGAACAAATAGACAACATTACCCTGACCCTGACGAGACTACGTCAGCGAACAAATAGACAACATTACCCTGACCCTGACGAGACTACGTCAGCGAACAAATGGACCACATTTACCCTGACCCTGACGAGACTACGTCAGCGAACAAATAGACCACATTTACCCTGACCCTGACGAGACTACGTCAGCGAACAAATAGACCACATTTACCCTGACGAGACTACGTCAGCGAACAAATAGACCACATTTACCCTGACCCTGACGAGACTACGTCAGCGAACAAATAGACCACATTTACCCTGACCCTGACGAGACTACGTCTTCGAACAAATAGACAACATTTATCCTGACACTGACCCTGACGAGACTACGTCAGCGAACAAATAGACCACATTTATCCTTACACTGACCCTGACGAGACTACGTCAGCGAACAAATAGACCACATTTACCCTGACCCTGACCCTGACGAGACTACGTCAGCGAACAAATAGACCACATTTACCCTGACCCTGACGAGACTACGTCAGCGAACAAATAGACAACATTTACCCTGACGAGACTACGTCAGCGAACAAATAGACCACATTTACCCTGACCCTGACGAGACTACGTCAGTGAACAAATAGACCACATTTACCCTGACCCTGACGAGACTACGTCAGCGAACAAATAGACCACATTTACCCTGACCCTGACGAGACTACGTCAGCGAACAAATAGACCACATTTACCCTGACACTGACGAGACTACGTCAGCGAACAAATAGACCACATTTACCCTGACCCTGACGAGACTACGTCAGCGAACAAATAGACCACATTTACCCTGACGAGACTACGTCAGCGAACAAATAGACCACATTTACCCTGACCCTGACGAGACTACGTCAGCGAACAAATAGACCACATTTACCCTGACACTGACGAGACTACGTCAGCGAACAAATAGACCACATTTACCCTGACCCTGACGAGACTACGTCAGCGAACAAATAGACCACATTTACCCTGACGAGACTACGTCAGCGAACAAATAGACCACATTTACCCTGACACTGACCCTGACGAGACTACGTCAGCGAACAAATAGACAACATTTACCCTGACCCTGACGAGACTACGTCAGCGAACAAATAGACAACATTTACCCTGACGAGACTACGTCAGCGAACAAATAGACCACATTTACCCTGACCCTGGCGAGACTACGTCAGTGAACAAATAGACCACATTTACCCTGACCCTGACGAGACTACGTCAGTGAACAAATAGACCACATTTACCCTGACCCTGACGAGACTACGTCAGCGAACAAATAGACCACATTTACCCTGACGAGACTACGTCAGCGAACTCATAGACCACATTTACCCTGACACTGACGAGACTACGTCAGCGAACATATAGACCACGTTTACCCTGACCCTGACGAGACTACGTCAGCGAACAAATAGACCACATTTACCCTGACCCTGACGAGACTACGTCAGCGAACAAATAGACCACATTTACCCTGACACTGACGAGACTACGTCAGCGAACAAATAGACCACATTTACCCTGACCCTGACGAGACTACGTCAGCGAACAAATAGACCACATTTACCCTGACGAGACTACGTCAGCGAACAAATAGACCACATTTACCCTGACCCTGACGAGACTACGTCAGCGAACAAATAGACCACATTTACCCTGACACTGACGAGACTACGTCAGCGAACAAATAGACCACATTTACCCTGACCCTGACGAGACTACGTCAGCGAACAAATAGACCACATTTACCCTGACGAGACTACGTCAGCGAACAAATAGACCACATTTACCCTGACACTGACCCTGACGAGACTACGTCAGCGAACAAATAGACAACATTTACCCTGACCCTGACGAGACTACGTCAGCGAACAAATAGACAACATTTACCCTGACGAGACTACGTCAGCGAACAAATAGACCACATTTACCCTGACCCTGGCGAGACTACGTCAGTGAACAAATAGACCACATTTACCCTGACCCTGACGAGACTACGTCAGTGAACAAATAGACCACATTTACCCTGACCCTGACGAGACTACGTCAGCGAACAAATAGACCACATTTACCCTGACGAGACTACGTCAGCGAACACATAGACCACATTTACCCTGACACTGACGAGACTACGTCAGCGAACATATAGACCACGTTTACCCTGACCCTGACGAGACTACGTCAGCGAACAAATAGACCACATTTACCCTGACCCTGACGAGACTACGTCAGCGAACAAATAGACCACATTTACCCTGACGAGACTACGTCAGCGAACACATAGACCACATTTACCCTGACCCTGACGAGACTACGTCAGCGAAAAAATAGACCACATTTACCCTGACCCTGACGAGACTACGTCAGCGAACAAATAGACCACATTTACCCTGACCCTGACGAGACTACGTCAGCGAACAAATAGACCACATTTACCCTGACCCTGACGAGACTACGTCAGCGAACAAATAGACCACATTTACCCTGACCCTGACGAGACTACGTCAGCGAACAAATAGACCACATTTACCCTGACCCTGACGAGACTACGTCAGCGAACAAATAGACCACATTTACCCTGACCCTGACGAGACTAAGTCAGCGAACAAATAGACCACATTTTCCCTGACACTGACGAGACTACGTCAGCGAACAAATACACCACATTTACCCTGACCCTGACGAGACTACGTCAGCGAACAAATAGACCACATTTACCCTGACCCTGACGAGACTACGTCAGCGAACAAATAGACCACATTTACCCTGACGAGACTACGTCAGCGAACAAATAGACCACATTTACCCTGACCCTGACGAGACTACGTCAGCGAACAAATAGACCACATTTACCCTGACCCTGACGAGACTACGTCAGCGAACAAATAGACCACACTAACCCTGACGAGACTACGTCAGCGAACAAATAGACCACATTTATCCTTACACTGACCCTGACGAGACTACGTCAGCGAACAAATAGACCACATTTACCCTGACCCTGACCCTGACGAGACTACGTCAGCGAACAAATAGACCACATTTACCCTGACGAGACTACGTCAGCGAACAAATAGACAACATTTACCCTGACGAGACTACGTCAGCGAACAAATAGACAACATTTACCCTGACGAGACTACGTCAGCGAACAAATAGACAACATTTACCCTGACCCTGACGAGACTACGTCAGCGAACAAATAGACCACATTTACCCTGACCCTGGCGAGACTACGTCAGTGAACAAATAGACCACATTTACCCTGACCCTGACGAGACTACGTCAGTGAACAAATAGACCACATTTACCCTGACCCTGACGAGACTACGTCAGCGAACAAATAGACCACATTTACCCTGACGAGACTACGTCAGCGAACACATAGACCACATTTACCCTGACACTGACGAGACTACGTCAGCGAACAAATATACCACATTTACCCTGACCCTGACGAGACTACGTCAGCGAACAAATAGACCACATTTACCCTGACCCTGACGAGACTACGTCAGCGAACAAATAGACCACATTTACCCTGACGAGACTACGTCAGCGAACACATAGACCACATTTACCCTGACCCTGACGAGACTACGTCAGCGAACAAATAGACCACATTTACCCTGACCCTGACGAGACTACGTCAGCGAACAAATAGACCACATTTACCCTGACCCTGACGAGACTACGTCAGCGAACAAATAGACCACATTTACCCTGACCCTGACGAGACTACGTCAGCGAACAAATAGACCACATTTACCCTGACCCTGACGAGACTACGTCAGCGAACAAATAGACCACATTTACCCTGACCCTGACGAGACTACGTCAGCGAAACAAATAGACCACATTTACCCTGACCCTGACGAGACTACGTCAGCGAACAGATAGACCACATTTACCCTGACCCTGACGAGACTACGTCAGCGAACAAATAGACCACATTTACCCTGACCCTGACGAGACTACGTCAGCGAACAAATAGACCACATTTACCCTGACCCTGACGAGACTACGTCAGCGAACAAATAGACCACATTTACCCTGACGAGACTACGTCAGCGAACAAATAGACCACATTTACCCTGACCCTGACGAGACTACGTCAGCGAACAAATAGACCGCATTTACCCTGACGAGACTACGTCAGCGAACAAATAGACCACATTTACCCTGACCCTGACGAGACTACGTCAGCGAACAAATAGACCACATTTACCCTGACCCTGACGAGACTATGTCAGCGAACAAATAGACAACATTTACCCTGACGAGACTACGTCAGCGAACAAATAGACCACATTTACCCTGACCCTGACGAGACTACGTCAGCGAACAAATAGACCACATTTACCCTGACCCTGGCGAGACTACGTCAGCGAACAAATAGACCACATTTACCCTGACCCTGACGAGACTACGTCAGCGAACAAATAGACCACATTTACCCTGACCCTGACGAGACTACGTCAGCGAACAAATAGACCACATTTACCCTGACGAGACTACGTCAGCGAACACATAGACCACATTTACCCTGACACTGACGAGACTACGTCAGCGAACAAATATACCACATTTACCCTGACCCTGACGAGACTACGTCAGCGAACAAATAGACCACATTTACCCTGACCCTGACGAGACTACGTCAGCGAACAAATAGACCACATTTACCCTGACGAGACTACGTCAGCGAACACATAGACCACATTTACCCTGACCCTGACGAGACTACGTCAGCGAACAAATAGACCACATTTACCCTGACCCTGACGAGACTACGTCAGCGAACAAATAGACCACATTTACCCTGACCCTGACGAGACTACGTCAGCGAACAAATAGACCACATTTACCCTGACCCTGACGAGACTACGTCAGCGAACAAATAGACCACATTTACCCTGACCCTGACGAGACTACGTCAGCGAACAAATAGACCACATTTACCCTGACCCTGACGAGACTACGTCAGCGAACAAATAGACCACATTTACCCTGACCCTGACGAGACTACGTCAGCGAACAAATAGACCACATTTACCCTGACCCTGACGAGACTACGTCAGCGAACAAATAGACCACATTTACCCTGACCCTGACGAGACTACGTCAGCGAACAAATAGACCACATTTACCCTGACCCTGACGAGACTACGTCAGCGAACAAATAGACCACATTTACCCTGACGAGACTACGTCAGCGAACAAATAGACCACATTTACCCTGACCCTGACGAGACTACGTCAGCGAACAAATAGACCGCATTTACCCTGACGAGACTACGTCAGCGAACAAATAGACCACATTTACCCTGACCCTGACGAGACTACGTCAGCGAACAAATAGACCACATTTACCCTGACCCTGACGAGACTATGTCAGCGAACAAATAGACAACATTTACCCTGACGAGACTACGTCAGCGAACAAATAGACCACATTTACCCTGACCCTGACGAGACTACGTCAGCGAACAAATAGACAACATTTACCCTGACCCTGACGAGACTACGTCAGCGAACAAATAGACAACATTTACCCTGACCCTGACGAGACTACGTCAGCGAACAAATAGACAACATTTACCCTGACCCTGACGAGACTACGTCAGCGAACAAATAGACAACATTTACCCTGACCCTGACGAGACTACGTCAGCGAACAAATAGACCACATTTACCTCTGACCCTGACGAGACTACGTCAGCGAACAAATAGACAACATTTACCCTGACCCTGACGAGACTACGTCAGCGAACAAATAGACCACATTTACTCTGACCCTGACGAGACTACGTCAGCGAACACATAGACCACATTTACCCTGACCCTGACGAGACTACGTCAGCGAACAGATAGACCACATTTACCCTGACCCTGACGAGACTACGTCAGCGAACAAATAGACCACATTTACCCTGACCCTGACGAGACTACGTCAGCGAACAAATAGACCACATTTACCCTGACCCTGACGAGACTACGTCAGCGAAAAAATAGACCACATTTACCCTGACCCTGACGAGACTACATCAGCGAACAAATAGACCACATTTATCCTGACCCTGACGAGACTACGTCAGCGAACAAATAGACCACATTTACCCTGACCCTGACGAGACTACGTCAGCGAACAAATAGACCACATTTACCCTGACCCTGACGAGACTACGTCAGCGAACAAATAGACCACATTTACCCTGACCCTGACGAGACTACGTCAGCGAACAAATAGACCACATTTACCCTGACCCTGACGAGACTACGTCAGCGAACAAATAGACCACATTTTCCCTGACACTGACGAGACTACGTCAGCGAACAAATACACCACATTTACCCTGACCCTGACGAGACTACGTCAGCGAACAAATAGACCACATTTACCCTGACCCTGACGAGACTACGTCAGCGAACAAATAGACCACATTTACCCTGACCCTGACGAGACTACGTCAGCAAACAAATAGACCACATTTACCCTGACCCTGACGAGACTACGTCAGCGAACAGATAGACCACATTTACCCTGACCCTGACGAGACTACGTCAGCGAACAAATAGACCACATTTACCCTGACACTGATGAGACTACGTCAGCGAACAAATAGACCACATTTACCCTGACCCTGACGAGACTACGTCAGCGAACAAATAGACCACATTTACCCTGACGAGACTACGTCAGCGAACAAATAGACCACATTTACCCTGACCCTGACGAGACTACGTCAGCGAACAAATAGACCGCATTTACCCTGACGAGACTACGTCAGCGAACAAATAGACCACATTTACCCTGACCCTGACGAGACTACGTCAGCGAACAAATAGACCACATTTACCCTGCCTGACGAGACTATGTCAGCGAACAAATAGACAACATTTACCCTGACGAGACTACGTCAGCGAACAAATAGACCACATTTACCCTGACCCTGACGAGACTACGTCAGCGAACAAATAGACAACATTTACCCTGACCCTGACCCTGACGAGACTACGTCAGCGAACAAATAGACAACATTTACCCTGACCCTGACGAGACTACGTCAGCGAACAAATAGACAACATTTACCCTGACCCTGACGAGACTACGTCAGCGAACAAATAGACAACATTTACCCTGACCCTGACGAGACTACGTCAGCGAACAAATAGACAACATTTACCCTGACCCTGACGAGACTACGTCAGCGAACAAATAGACAACATTTACCCTGACCCTGACGAGACTACGTCAGCGAACAAATAGACCACATTTACTCTGACCCTGACGAGACTACGTCAGCGAACACATAGACCACATTTACCCTGACCCTGACGAGACTACGTCAGCGAACAGATAGACCACAATTACCCTGACCCTGACGAGACTACGTCAGCGAACAAATAGACCACATTTACCCTGACCCTGACGAGACTACGTCAGCGAACAAATAGACCACATTTACCCTGACCCTGACGAGACTACGTCAGCGAAAAAATAGACCACATTTACCCTGACCCTGACGAGACTACATCAGCGAACAAATAGACCACATTTACCCTGACCCTGACGAGACTACGTCAGCGAACAAATAGACCACATTTACCCTGACCCTGACGAGACTACGTCAGCGAACAAATAGACCACATTTACCCTGACCCTGACGAGACTACGTCAGCGAACAAATAGACCACATTTACCCTGACCCTGACGAGACTACGTCAGCGAACAAATAGACCACATTTACCCTGACCCTGACGAGACTACGTCAGCGAACAAATAGACCACATTTTCCCTGACCCTGACGAGACTACGTCAGCGAACAAATAGACCACATTTACCCTGACCCTGACGAGACTACGTCAGCGAACAAATAGACCACATTTACCCTGACGAGACTACGTCAGCGAACAAATAGACCACATTTACCCTGACGAGACTACGTCAGCGAACAAAGACCACATTTACCCTGACGAGACTACGTCAGCGAACAAATAGACCACATTTACCCTGACCCTGACGAGACTACGTCAGCGAACAAATAGACCACATTTACCCTGACGAGACTACGTCAGCGAACAAATAGACCACATTTACCCTGACCCTGACGAGACTACGTCAGCGAACAAATAGACCACATTTACCCTGACCCTGACCCTGACGAGACTACGTCAGCGAACAAATAGACCACATTTACCCTGACGAGACTACGTCAGCGAACAAATAGACAACATTTACCCTGACGAGACTACGTCAGCGAACAAATAGACAACATTTACCCTGACCCTGACGAGACTACGTCAGCGAACAAATAGACCACATTTACCCTGACCCTGGCGAGACTACGTCAGTGAACAAATAGACCACATTTACCCTGACCCTGACGAGACTACGTCAGTGAACAAATAGACCACATTTACCCTGACCCTGACGAGACTACGTCAGCGAACAAATAGACCACATTTACCCTGACGAGACTACGTCAGCGAACACATAGACCACATTTACCCTGACCCTGACGAGACTACGTCAGCGAACAAATAGACCACATTTACCCTGACCCTGACGAGACTACGTCAGCGAACAAATAGACCACATTTACCCTGACCCTGACGAGACTACGTCAGCGAACAAATAGACCACATTCCCTGACCCTGACGAGACTACGTCAGCGAACAAATAGACCACATTTACCCTGACCCTGACGAGACTACGTCAGCGAACAAATAGACAACATTTACCTCTGACCCTGACGAGACTACGTCAGCGAACAAATAGACCACATTTACCCTGACGAGACTACGTCAGCGAACAAATAGACAACATTTACCCTGACGAGACTACGTCAGCGAACAAATAGACAACATTTACCCTGACGAGACTACGTCAGCGAACAAATAGACAACATTTACCCTGACCCTGACGAGACTACGTCAGCGAACAAATAGACCACATTTACCCTGACCCTGGCGAGACTACGTCAGTGAACAAATAGACCACATTTACCCTGACCCTGACGAGACTACGTCAGTGAACAAATAGACCACATTTACCCTGACCCTGATGAGACTACGTCAGCGAACAAATAGACCACATTTACCCTGACAGACTACGTCAGCGAACATAGACACATTTACCCTGACAGACTACGTCAGCGAACAAATAGACCACATTTACCCTGACCCTGACGAGACTACGTCAGCGAACAAATAGACAACATTTACCCTGACCCTGACGAGACTACGTCAGCGAACAAATAGACCACATTTACCCTGACCCTGATGAGACTACGTCAGCGAACAAATAGACCACATTACCCTGACCCTGATGAGACTACGTCAGCGAACAAATAGACCACATTTACCCTGACGAGACTAAGTCAGCGAACAAATATACCACATTTACCCTGACCCTGACGAGACTACGTCAGCGAACAAATAGACCACATTTACCCTGACCCTGACGAGACTACGTCAGCGAACAAATAGACCACATTTACCCTGACGAGACTACGTCAGCGAACACATAGACCACATTTACCCTGACCCTGACGAGACTACGTCAGCGAACAAATAGACAACATTTACCCTGACCCTGACCCTGACGAGACTACGTCAGCGAACAAATAGACAACATTTACCCTGACCCTGACGAGACTACGTCAGCGAACAAATAGACAACATTTACCCTGACCCTGACGAGACTACGTCAGCGAACAAATAGACAACATTTACCCTGACCCTGACGAGACTACGTCAGCGAACAAATAGACAACATTTACCCTGACCCTGACGAGACTACGTCAGCGAACAAATAGACAACATTTACCCTGACCCTGACAAGACTACGTCAGCGAACAAATAGACCACATTTACTCTGACCCTGACGAGACTACGTCAGCGAACACATAGACCACATTTACACTGACCCTGACGAGACTACGTCAGCGAACAGATAGACCACATTTACCCTGACCCTGACGAGACTACGTCAGCGAACAAATAGACCACATTTACCCTGACCCTGACGAGACTACGTCAGCGAACAAATAGACCACATTTACCCTGACCCTGACGAGACTACGTCAGCGAAAAAATAGACCACATTTACCCTGACCCTGACGAGACTACGTCAGCGAACAAATAGACCACATTTATCCTGACCCTGACGAGACTACGTCAGCGAACAAATAGACCACATTTACCCTGGCCCTGACGAGACTACGTCAGCGAACAAATAGACCACATTTACCCTGACCCTGACGAGACTACGTCAGCGAACAAATAGACCACATTTACCCTGACCCTGACGAGACTACGTCAGCGAACAAATAGACCACATTTACCCTGACCCTGACGAGACTACGTCAGCGAACAAATAGACCACATTTTCCCTGACACTGACGAGACTACGTCAGCGAACAAATACACCACATTTACCCTGACCCTGACGAGACTACGTCAGCGAACAAATAGACCACATTTACCCTGACCCTGACGAGACTACGTCAGCGAACAAATAGACCACATTTACCCTGACCCTGACGAGACTACGTCAGCAAACAAATAGACCACATTTACCCTGACCCTGACGAGACTACGTCAGCGAACAGATAGACCACATTTACCCTGACCCTGACGAGACTACGTCAGCGAACAAATAGACCACATTTACCCTGACACTGATGAGACTACGTCAGCGAACAAATAGACCACATTTACCCTGACCCTGACGAGACTACGTCAGCGAACAAATAGACCACATTTACCCTGACGAGACTACGTCAGCGAACAAATAGACCACATTTACCCTGACCCTGACGAGACTACGTCAGCGAACAAATAGACCGCATTTACCCTGACGAGACTACGTCAGCGAACAAATAGACCACATTTACCCTGACCCTGACGAGACTACGTCAGCGAACAAATAGACCACATTTACCCTGACCCTGACGAGACTATGTCAGCGAACAAATAGACAACATTTACCCTGACGAGACTACGTCAGCGAACAAATAGACCACATTTACCCTGACCCTGACGAGACTACGTCAGCGAACAAATAGACAACATTTACCCTGACCCTGACCCTGACGAGACTACGTCAGCGAACAAATAGACAACATTTGCCCTGACCCTGACGAGACTACGTCAGCGAACAAATAGACAACATTTACCCTGACCCTGACGAGACTACGTCAGCGAACAAATAGACAACATTTACCCTGACCCTGACGAGACTACGTCAGCGAACAAATAGACAACATTTACCCTGACCCTGACGAGACTACGTCAGCGAACAAATAGACAACATTTACCCTGACCCTGACGAGACTACGTCAGCGAACAAATAGACAACATTTACCCTGACCCTGACAAGACTACGTCAGCGAACAAATAGACCACATTTACTCTGACCCTGACGAGACTACGTCAGCGAACAAATAGACAACATTTACCCTGACCCTGACAAGACTACGTCAGCGAACAAATAGACCACATTTACTCTGACCCTGACGAGACTACGTCAGCGAACACATAGACCACATTTACACTGACCCTGACGAGACTACGTCAGCGAACAGATAGACCACATTTACCCTGACCCTGACGAGACTACTTCAGCGAACAAATAGACCACATTTACCCTGACCCTGACGAGACTACGTCAGCGAACAAATAGACCACATTTACCCTGACCCTGACAAGACTACGTCAGCGAAAAAATAGACCACATTTACCCTGACCCTGACGAGACTACATCAGCGAACAAATAGACCACATTTATCCTGACCCTGACGAGACTACGTCAGCGAACAAATAGACCACATTTACCCTGACCCTGACGAGACTACGTCAGCGAACAAATAGACCACATTTACCCTGACCCTGACGAGACTACGTCAGCGAACAAATAGACCACATTTACCCTGACCCTGACGAGACTACGTCAGCGAACAAATAGACCACATTTACCCTGACCCTGACGAGACTACGTCAGCGAACAAATAGACCACATTTTCCCTGACACTGACGAGACTACGTCAGCGAACAAATACACCACATTTACCCTGACCCTGACGAGACTACGTCAGCGAACAAATAGACCACATTTACCCTGACCCTGACGAGACTACGTCAGCGAACAAATAGACCACATCTACCCTGACCCTGACGAGACTACGTCAGCAAACAAATAGACCACATTTACCCTGACCCTGACGAGACTACGTCAGCGAACAGATAGACCACATTTACCCTGACCCTGACGAGACTACGTCAGCGAACAAATAGACCACATTTACCCTGACACTGATGAGACTACGTCAGCGAACAAATAGACCACATTTACCCTGACCCTGACGAGACTACGTCAGCGAACAAATAGACCACATTTACCCTGACGAGACTACGTCAGCGAACAAATAGACCACATTTACCCTGACCCTGACGAGACTACGTCAGCGAACAAATAGACCGCATTTACCCTGACGAGACTACGTCAGCGAACAAATAGACCACATTTACCCTGACCCTGACGAGACTACGTCAGCGAACAAATAGACCACATTTACCCTGACGAGACTATGTCAGCGAACAAATAGACAACATTTACCCTGACGAGACTACGTCAGCGAACAAATAGACCACATTTACCCTGACCCTGACGAGACTACGTCAGCGAACAAATAGACAACATTTACCCTGACGAGACTACGTCAGCGAACAAATAGACAACATTTACCCTGACCCTGACGAGACTACGTCAGCGAACAAATAGACAACATTTACCCTGACCCTGACGAGACTACGTCAGCGAACAAATAGACAACATTTACCCTGACCCTGACGAGACTACGTCAGCGAACAAATAGACAACATTTACCCTGACCCTGACGAGACTACGTCAGCGAACAAATAGACAACATTTACCCTGACCCTGACGAGACTACGTCAGCGAACAAATAGACCACATTTACTCTGACCCTGACGAGACTACGTCAGCGAACACATAGACCACATTTACCCTGACCCTGACGAGACTACGTCAGCGAACAGATAGACCACAATTACCCTGACCCTGACGAGACTACGTCAGCGAACAAATAGACCACATTTACCCTGACCCTGACGAGACTACGTCAGCGAACAAATAGACCACATTTACCCTGACCCTGACGAGACTAAGTCAGCGAAAAAATAGACCACATTTACCCTGACCCTGACGAGACTACATCAGCGAACAAATAGACCACATTTACCCTGACCCTGACGAGACTACGTCAGCGAACAAATAGACCACATTTACCCTGACCCTGACGAGACTACGTCAGCGAACAAATAGACCACATTTACCCTGACCCTGACGAGACTACGTCAGCGAACAAATAGACCACATTTACCCTGACCCTGACGAGACTACGTCAGCGAACAAATAGACCACATTTACCCTGACCCTGACGAGACTACGTCAGCGAACTAATAGACCACATTTTCCCTGACACTGACGAGACTACGTCAGCGAACAAATACACCACATTTACCCTGACCCTGACGAGACTACGTCAGCGAACAAATAGACCACATTTACCCTGACCCTGACGAGACTACGTCAGCGAACAAATAGACCACATTTACCCTGACGAGACTACGTCAGCGAACAAATAGACCACATTTACCCTGACGAGACTACGTCAGCGAACAAAGACCACATTTACCCTGACGAGACTACGTCAGCGAACAAATAGACCACATTTACCCTGACCCTGACGAGACTACGTCAGCGAACAAATAGACCACATTTACCCTGACGAGACTACGTCAGCGAACAAATAGACCACATATACCCTGACCCTGACGAGACTACGTCAGCGAACAAATAGACCACATTTACCCTGACCCTGACCTTGACGAGACTACGTCAGCGAACAAATAGACCACATTTACCCTGACGAGACTACGTCAGCGAACAAATAGACAACATTTACCCTGACGAGACTACGTCAGCGAACAAATAGACAACATTTACCCTGACGAGACTACGTCAGCGAACAAATAGACAACATTTACCCTGACCCTGACGAGACTACGTCAGCGAACAAATAGACCACATTTACCCTGACCCTGGCGAGACTACGTCAGTGAACAAATAGACCACATTTACCCTGACCCTGACGAGACTACGTCAGTGAACAAATAGACCACATTTACCCTGACCCTGACGAGACTACGTCAGCGAACAAATAGACCACATTTACCCTGACGAGACTACGTCAGCGAACACATAGACCACATTTACCCTGACCCTGACGAGACTACGTCAGCGAACAAATACACCACATTTACCCTGACCCTGACGAGACTACGTCAGCGAACAAATAGACCACATTCACCCTGACCCTGACGAGAGTACGTCAGCGAACAAATAGACCACATTTACCCTGACCCTGACGAGACTACGTCAGCGAACAAATAGACCACATTTACCCTGACGAGACTACGTCAGCGAACAAATAGACCACATTTACCCTGACCCTGACGAGACTACGTCAGCGAACAAATAGACCACATTTACCCTGACCCTGACGAGACTACGTCTTCGAACAAATAGACAACATTTATCCTGACACTGACCCTGACGAGACTACGTCAGCGAACAAATAGACCACATTTATCCTGACCCTGATGAGACTACGTCAGTGAACAAATAGACCACATTTACCCTGTCCCTGACGAGACTACGTCAGCGAAAAAATAGACAACATTTACCCTGACGAGACTACGTCAGCGAACAAATAGACAACATTTACCCTGACAAGACTACGTCAGCGAACAAATAGACCACATTTACCCTGACCCTGGCGAGACTACGTCAGTGAACAAATAGACCACATTTACCCTGACCCTGACGAGACTACGTCAGTGAACAAATAGACCACATTTACCCTGACCCTGACGAGACTACGTCAGCGAACAAATAGACCACATTTACCCTGACTAGACTACGTCAGCGAACACATAGACCACATTTACCCTGACAAGACTACGTCAGCGAACAAATAGACCACATTTACCCTGACCCTGACGAGACTACGTCAGCGAACAAATAGACCACATTTACCCTGACCCTGACGAGACTACGTCAGCGAACAAATAGACCACATTTACACTGACGAGACTACGTCAGCGAACAAATAGACCACATTTACCCTGACGAGACTACGTCAGCGAACACATAGACCACATTTACCCTGACCCTGACGAGACTACGTCAGCGAACAAATAGACCACATTTACCCTGACGAGACTACGTCAGCGAACAAATAGACCACATTTACCTTGACCCTGACGAGACTACGTCAGCGAACAAATAGACCACATTTACCCTGACCCTGACGAGACTACGTCAGCGAACAAATAGACCACATTTACCCTGACCCTGACGAGACTACGTCAGCGAACAAATAGACCACATTTACCCTGACCCTGACGAGACTACGTCAGCGAAAAAATAGACCACATTTACCCTGACCCTGACGAGACTACGTCAGCGAACAAATAGACCACATTTACCCTGACCCTGACGAGACTACGTCAGCGAACAAATAGACCACATTTACCCTGACCCTGACGAGACTACGTCAGCGAAAAAATAGACCACATTTACCCTGACCCTGACGAGACTACGTCAGCGAACAAATAGACCACATTTACCCTGACCCTGACGAGACTACGTCAGCGAACAAATAGACCACATTTACCCTGACCCTGACGAGACTACGTCAGCGAACAAATAGACCACATTTACCCTGACCCTGACGAGACTACGTCAGCGAACAAATAGACCACATTTACCCTGACCCTGACGAGACTACGTCTTCGAACAAATAGACAACATTTATCCTGACACTGACCCTGACGAGACTACGTCAGCGAACAAATAGACCACATTTATCCTTACACTGACCCTGACGAGACTACGTCAGCGAACAAATAGACCACATTTACCCTGACCCTGACCCTGACGAGACTACGTCAGCGAACAAATAGACCACATTTACCCTGACCCTGACGAGACTACGTCAGCGAACAAATAGACAACATTTACCCTGACGAGACTACGTCAGCGAACAAATAGACCAAATTTACCCTGACCCTGACGAGACTACGTCAGTGAACAAATAGACCACATTTACCCTGACCCTGACGAGACTACGTCAGCGAACAAATAGACCACATTTACCCTGACCCTGACGAGACTACGTCAGCGAACAAATAGACCACATTTACCCTGACACTGACGAGACTACGTCAGCGAACAAATAGACCACATTTACCCTGACCCTGACGAGACTACGTCAGCGAACAAATAGACCACATTTACCCTGACGAGACTACGTCAGCGAACAAATAGACCACATTTACCCTGACCCTGACGAGACTACGTCAGCGAACAAATAGACCACATTTACCCTGACCCAGACGAGACTACGTCAGCGAACAAATAGACCACATTTACCCTGACCCTGACGAGACTACGCCAGCGAACAAATAGACAACATTTACCCTGACGAGACTACGTCAGCGAACACATAGACCACATTTACCCTGACCCTGACGAGACTACGTCAGCGAACAAATAGACCACATTTACCCTGACCCTGACGAGACTACGTCTTCGAACAAATAGACAACATTTAGACCACATTTACCCTGACCCTGACGAGACTACGTCAGCGAACAAATAGACCACATTTACCCTGACCCTGACGAGACTACGTCAGCGAACAAATAGACCACATTTACCCTGACCCTGACGAGACTACGTCAGCGAAAAAATAGACCACATTTACCCTGACCCTGACGAGACTACGTCAGCGAACAAATAGACCACATTTACCCTGACCCTGACGAGACTACGTCAGCGAACAAATAGACCACATTTACCCTGACCCTGACGAGACTACGTCAGCGAACAAATAGACCACATTTACCCTGACCCTGACGAGACTACGTCAGCGAACAAATAGACCACATTTACCCTGACCCTGACGAGACTACGTCTTCGAACAAATAGACAACATTTATCCTGACACTGACCCTGACGAGACTACGTCAGCGAACAAATAGACCACATTTATCCTTACACTGACCCTGACGAGACTACGTCAGCGAACAAATAGACCACATTTACCCTGACCCTGACCCTGACGAGACTACGTCAGCGAACAAATAGACCACATTTACCCTGACCCTGACGAGACTACGTCAGCGAACAAATAGACAACATTTACCCTGACGAGACTACGTCAGCGAACAAATAGACCAAATTTACCCTGACCCTGACGAGACTACGTCAGTGAACAAATAGACCACATTTACCCTGACCCTGACGAGACTACGTCAGCGAACAAATAGACCACATTTACCCTGACCCTGACGAGACTACGTCAGCGAACAAATAGACCACATTTACCCTGACACTGACGAGACTACGTCAGCGAACAAATAGACCACATTTACCCTGACCCTGACGAGACTACGTCAGCGAACAAATAGACCACATTTACCCTGACGAGACTACGTCAGCGAACAAATAGACCACATTTACCCTGACCCTGACGAGACTACGTCAGCGAACAAATAGACCACATTTACCCTGACCCAGACGAGACTACGTCAGCGAACAAATAGACCACATTTACCCTGACCCTGACGAGACTACGCCAGCGAACAAATAGACAACATTTACCCTGACGAGACTACGTCAGCGAACACATAGACCACATTTACCCTGACCCTGACGAGACTACGTCAGCGAACAAATAGACCACATTTACCCTGACCCTGACGAGACTACGTCTTCGAACAAATAGACAACATTTAGACCACATTTACCCTGACCCTGACGAGACTACGTCAGCGAACAAATAGACAACATTTACCCTGACCCTGACGAGACTACGTCGGCGAACAAATAGACCACATTTACCCTGACGAGACTACGTCAGCGAACAAATAGAACACATTTACCCTGACCCTGACGAGACTACGTCAGCGAACAAATAGACCACATTTACCCTGACCCTGACGAGACTACGTCAGCGAACAAATAGACAACATTTACCCTGACCCTGACGAGACTACGTCAGCGAACAAATAGACCACATTTACCCTGACCCTGATGAGACTACGTCAGCGAACAAATAGACCACATTACCCTGACCCTGATGAGACTACGTCAGCGAACAAATAGACCACATTTACCCTGACGAGACTAAGTCAGCGAACAAATAGACAACATTTACCCTGACCCTGACGAGACTACGTCAGCGAACAAATAGACCACATTTACCCTGACGAGACTACGTCAGCGAACAAATAGACCACATTTACCCTGACCCTGACGAGACTACGTCAGCGAACAAATAGACCACATTTACCCTGACGAGACTACGTCAGCGAACAAATAGACCACATTTACCCTGATGAGACTACGTCAGCGAACAAATAGACAACATTAACCCTGACGAGACTACGTCAGCGAACAAATAGACAACATTTACCCTGACCCTGATGAGACTACGTCAGCGAACAAATAGACCACATTTACCCAGATGAGACTACGTCAGCGAACAAATAGACCACATTTACCCTGACCCTGACGAGACTACGTCAGCGAACAAATAGACAACATTTACCCTGACCCTGACGAGACTACGTCAGCGAACAAATAGACCACATTTACCCTGACCCTGACGAGACTACGTCAGCGAACAAATAGACCACATTTACCTTGACCCTGACGAGACTACGTCAGCGAACAAATAGACAACATTTACCCTGACCCTGACGAGACTACGTCAGCGAACAAATAGACCACATTTACCCTGACCCTGACGAGACTATGTCAGCGAACAAATAGACAACATTTACCCTGACCCTGACGAGACTACGTCAGCGAACAAATAGACCACATTTACCCTGACCCTGACGAGACTACGTCAGCGAACAAATAGAAAACATTTACCCTGACCCTGACGAGACTACGTCAGCGAACAAATAGACCACATTTACCCTGACGAGACTACGTCAGCGAACAAATAGACCACATTTACCCTGACCCTGATGAGACTACGTCAGCAAACAAATAGACCACATTTACCCTGACGAGACTACGTCAGCAAACAAATAGACCACATTTACCCTGACCCTGACGAGAAAACGTCAGCAAACAAATAGACCACATTACCCTGACCCTGATGAGACTACGTCAGCGAACAAATAGACCACATTACCCTGACCCTGATGAGACTACGTCAGCGAACAAATAGACCACATTTACCCTGACGAGACTACGTCAGCGAACAAATAGACAACATTTACCCTGACCCTGTCGAGACTACGTCAGCGAACAAATAGACAACATTTACCCTGACGAGACTACGTCAGCGAACAAATAGACCACATTACCCTGACCCTGATGAGACTACGTCAGCGAACAAATAGACCACATTACCCTGACCCTGATGAGACTACGTCAGCGAACAAATAGACCACATTTACCCTGACGAGACTACGTCAGCGAACAAATAGACAACATTTACCCTGACCCTGTCGAGACTACGTCAGCGAACAAATAGACAACATTTACCCTGACGAGACTACGTCAGCGAACAAATAGACCACATTTACCCTGACCCTGACCCTGACGAGACTACGTCAGCAAACAAATAGACCCCATTTACCCTGACCCTGACGAGACTACGTCAGCGAACAAATAGACCACATTTACCCTGACCTTGACGAGACTACGTCAGCGAACAAATAGACCACATTTACCCTGACCTTGACGAGACTACGTCAGCGAACAAATAGACCACATTTACCCTGACCCTGACGAGACTACGTCAGCGAACAAATAGACCACATTAACCCTGACCCTGACGAGACTACGTCAGCAAACAAATAGACCACATTTACCCTGACGAGACTACGTCAGCGAACAGATAGACCACATTTACCCTGACCCTGACGAGACTACGTCAGCGAACAAATAGACCACATTTACCCTGACCCTGACGAGACTACGTCAGCGAACAAATAGACCACATTTACACTGACCCTGACGAGACTACGTCAGCGAACAAATAGACCACATTTACCCTGACCCTGACGAGAGTACGTCAGCGAACAAATAGACCACATTCCTACCCTGACGAGACTACGTCAGCGAACAAATAGACCACATTTACCCTGACCCTGACGAGACTACGTCAGCGAACAAATAGACAACATTTACCCTGACCCTGACGAGACTACGTCAGCGAACAAATAGACCACATTTACCCTGACCCTGACGAGACTACGTCAGCGAACAAATAGACAACATTTACCCTGATGAGACTACGTCAGCGAACATATAGACAACATTTACCCTGACGAGACTACGTCAGCGAACAAATAGACAACATTTACCCTGACCTGAGACTACGTCAGCGAACATATAGACAACATTTACCCCTGACGAGACTACGTCAGCGAACAAATAGACCACATTTACCCTGACCCTGACGAGACTACGTCAGCGAACAAATAGACCACATTTACCCTGACCCTGACGAGACTACGTCAGCGAACAAATAGACCACATTTACCCTGACCCTGACGAGACTACGTCAGCGAACAAATAGACCACATTTACCCTGACCCTGACGAGACTACGTCAGCGCACAAATAGACCACATTTACCCTGACCCTGACGAGACTACGTCAGCGAACAAATAGACCACATTTACCCTGACGAGACTACGTCAGCGAACAAATAGACCACATTTACCCTGACCCTGACGAGACTACGTCAGCGAACAAATAGACCACATTTACCCTGACCCTGACGAGACTACGTCAGCGAACAAATAGACCACATTTACACTGACCCTGACGAGACTACGTCAGCGAACAAATAGACCACATTTACCCTGACCCTGACGAGACTACGTCAGCGAACAAATAGACCACATTAATCCTGACCCTGACGAGACTACGTCAGCGAACAAATAGACCACATTTACCCTGACCCTGACGAGACTACGTCAGCGAACAAATAGACCACATTTACCCTGACCCTGACGAGACTAAGTCAGCGAACAAATAGACCACATTTACCCTGACACTGACGAGACTACGTCAGCGAACAAATAGACCACATTTACCCTGACCCTGACGAGACTACGTCAGCGAACAAATAGACCACATTTACCCTGACGAGACTACGTCAGCGAACAAATAGACCACATTTACCCTGACCCTGACGAGACTATGTCAGCGAACAAATAGACAACATTTACCCTGACCCTGACGAGACTACGTCAGCGAACAAATAGACCACATTTACCCTGACCCTGACGAGACTACGTCAGCGAACAAATAGAAAACATTTACCCTGACCCTGACGAGACTACGTCAGCGAACAAATAGACCACATTTACCCTGACGAGACTACGTCAGCGAACAAATAGACCACATTTACCCTGACCCTGATGAGACTACGTCAGCGAACAAATAGACCACATTTACCCTGACGAGACTACGTCAGCGAACAAATAGACCACATTTACCCTGACCCTGACGAGACTACGTCAGCGAACAAATAGACCACATTTACCCTGACCCTGATGAGACTACGTCAGCGAACAAATAGACCACATTTACCCTGACCCTGATGAGACTACGTCAGCGAACAAATAGACCACATTTGACCCTGACGAGACTACGTCAGCGAACAAATAGACAACATTTACCCTGACCCTGTCGAGACTACGTCAGCGAACAAATAGACAACATTTACCCTGACGAGACTACGTCAGCGAACAAATAGACCACATTACCCTGACCCTGATGAGACTACGTCAGCGAACAAATAGACCACATTACCCTGACCCTGATGAGACTACGTCAGCGAACAAATAGACCACATTCCTGACCCTGACGAGACTACGTCAGCGAACAAATAGACAACATTTACCCTGACCCTGTCGAGACTACGTCAGCGAACAAATAGACAACATTTCCGACCCTGACGAGACTACGTCAGCGAACAAATAGACCACATTTACCCTGACCCTGACCCTGACGAGACTACGTCAGCAAACAAATAGACCCCATTTACCCTGACCCTGACGAGACTACGTCAGCGAACAAATAGACCACATTTACCCTGACCTTGACGAGACTACGTCAGCGAACAAATAGACCACATTTACCCTGACCTTGACGAGACTACGTCAGCGAACAAATAGACCACATTTACCCTGACCCTGACGAGACTACGTCAGCGAACAAATAGACCACATTAACCCTGACCCTGACGAGACTACGTCAGCAAACAAATAGACCACATTTACCCTGACGAGACTACGTCAGCGAACAGATAGACCACATTTACCCTGACCCTGACGAGACTACGTCAGCGAACAAATAGACCACATTTACCCTGACCCTGACGAGACTACGTCAGCGAACAAATAGACCACATTTACACTGACCCTGACGAGACTACGTCAGCGAACAAATAGACCACATTTACCCTGACCCTGACGAGAGTACGTCAGCGAACAAATAGACCACATTTACCCTGACGAGACTACGTCAGCGAACAAATAGACCACATTTACCCTGACCCTGACGAGACTACGTCAGCGAACAAATAGACAACATTTACCCTGACCCTGACGAGACTACGTCAGCGAACAAATAGACCACATTTACCCTGACCCTGACGAGACTACGTCAGCGAACAAATAGACAACATTTACCCTGATGAGACTACGTCAGCGAACATATAGACAACATTTACCCTGACGAGACTACGTCAGCGAACAAATAGACAACATTTACCCTGATGAGACTACGTCAGCGAACATATAGACAACATTTACCCTGACGAGACTACGTCAGCGAACAAATAGACCACATTTACCCTGACCCTGACGAGACTACGTCAGCGAACAAATAGACCACATTTACCCTGACCCTGACGAGACTACGTCAGCGAACAAATAGACCACATTTACCCTGACCCTGACGAGACTACGTCAGCGAACAAATAGACCACATTTACCCTGACCCTGACGAGACTACGTCAGCGCACAAATAGACCACATTTACCCTGACCCTGACGAGACTACGTCAGCGAACAAATAGACCACATTTACCCTGACGAGACTACTTCAGCGAACAAATAGACCACATTTACCCTGACCCTGACGAGACTACGTCAGCGAACAAATAGACCACATTTACCCTGACCCTGACGAGACTACGTCAGCGAACAAATAGACCACATTTACCCTGACCCTGACGAGACTACGTCAGCGAACAAATAGACCACATTTACCCTGACCCTGACGAGACTACGTCAGCGAACAAATAGACCACATTAATCCTGACCCTGACGAGACTACGTCAGCGAACAAATAGACCACATTTACCCTGACCCTGACGAGACTACGTCAGCGAACAAATAGACCACATTTACCCTGACCCTGACGAGACTAAGTCAGCGAACAAATAGACCACATTTACCCTGACACTGACGAGACTACGTCAGCGAACAAATAGACCACATTTACCCTGACGAGACTACGTCAGCAAACAAATAGACCACATTTACCCTGACCCTGACGAGACTACGTCAGCGAACAAATAGACCACATTTACCCTGACCCTGACGAGACTACGTCAGTGAACAAATAGACCACATTTACCCTGACGAGACTACGTCAGCCAACAAATAGACCACATTTACCCTGACCCTGACGAGACTACGTCAGCGAACAAATAGACCACATTTACCCTGACGAGACTACGTCAGCGAACAAATAGACCACATTTACCCTGACCCTGAAGAGACTACGTCAGCGAACAAATAGACCACATTTACCCTGACCCTGACGAGACTACGTCAGCGAACAAATAGACCACATTTACCCTGACCCTGACGAGACTACGTCAGCGAACAAATAGACAACATTTACCCTGATGAGACTACGTCAGCGAACATATAGACAACATTTACCCTGACGAGACTACGTCAGCGAACAAATAGACAACATTTACCCTGACGAGACTACGTCAGCGAACATATAGACAACATTTACCCTGACGAGACTACGTCAGCGAACAAATAGACCACATTTACCCTGACCCTGACGAGACTACGTCAGCGAACAAATAGACCACATTTACCCTGACCCTGACGAGACTACGTCAGCGAACAAATAGACCACATTTACCCTGACCCTGACGAGACTACGTCAGCGAACAAATAGACCACATTTACCCTGACCCTGACGAGACTACGTCAGCGAACAAATAGACCACATTTACCCTGACCCTGACGAGACTACGTCAGCGAACAAATAGACCACATTTACCCTGACGAGACTACGTCAGCGAACAAATAGACCACATTTACCCTGACCCTGACGAGACTACGTCAGCGAACAAATAGACCACATTTACCCTGACCCTGACGAGACTACGTCAGCGAACAAATAGACCACATTTACCCTGACCCTGACGAGACTACGTCAGCGAACAAATAGACCACATTTACCCTGACCCTGACGAGACTACGTCAGCGAACAAATAGACCACATTAATCCTGACCCTGACGAGACTACGTCAGCGAACAAATAGACCACATTTACCCTGACCCTGACGAGACTACGTCAGCGAACAAATAGACCACATTTACCCTGACCCTGACGAGACTAAGTCAGCGAACAAATAGACCACATTTACCCTGACACTGACGAGACTACGTCAGCGAACAAATAGACCACATTTACCCTGACCCTGACGAGACTAAGTCAGCAAACAAATAGACCACATTTACCCTGACCCGACTACGTCAGCGAACAAATAGACCACATTTACCCTGACCCTGACGAGACTACGTCAGCGAACAAATAGACCACATTTACCCTGACCCTGACGAGACTACGTCAGTGAACAAATAGACCACATTAACCCTGACGAGACTACGTCAGCCAACAAATAGACCACATTTACCCTGACCCTGACGAGACTACGTCAGCAAACAAATAGACCACATTTACCCTGACCCGACTACGTCAGCGAACAAATAGACCACATTTACCCTGACCCTGACGAGACTACGTCAGCGAACAAATAGACCACATTTACCCTGACCCTGACGAGACTACGTCAGTGAACAAATAGACCACATTAACCCTGACGAGACTACGTCAGCAAACAAATAGACCACATTTACCCTGACCCTGACGAGACTACGTCAGCGAACAAATAGACCACATTTACCCTGACCCTGACGAGACTACGTCAGCGAACAAATAGACCACATTTACCCTGACCCTGACGAGACTACGTCAGCGAACAAATAGACCACATTTACCCTGACCCTGACGAGACTACGTCAGCGAACAAATAGACCACATTACCCTGACCCTGACGAGACTACGTCAGCGAACAAATAGACCACATTTACCCTGACCCTGACGAGACTACGTCAGCGAACAAATAGACCACATTTACCCTGACGAGACTACGTCAGCGAACAAATAGACCACATTTACCCTGACCCTGACGAGACTACGTCAGCGAACAAATAGACCACATTTACCCTGACGAGACTACGTCAGCGAACAAATAGACCACATTTACCCTGACCCTGACGAGACTACGTCAGCGAACAAATAGACCACATTTACCCTGACCCTGACGAGACTACGTCAGCGAACAAATAGACCACATTTACCCTGACCCTGACGAGACTACGTCAGCGAACAAATAGACCACATTTACCCTGACCCTGACGAGACTACGTCAGCGAACAAATAGACCACATTTACCCTGACCCTGACGAGACTACGTCAGCAAACAAATAGACCACATTTACCCTGACCCTGACGAGACTACGTCAGCGAACAAATAGACCACATTTACCCTGACCCTGACGAGACTACGTCAGCGAACAAATAGACCACATTTACCCTGACCCTGACGAGACTACGTCAGCGAACAAATAGACAGCCATTGCCCTCTTTTCTCTCCCCCATCTTCCCCCTGACCCCCATCACCAGCCACAAGCTGCTGGGCTGGTATCAAGACAAACAGGTTCCTCCCCCTCCTCCCTCTGCCCCCACCATCCTCTAACACAGGGGTGGATAACTCCAGTCCTCCTGGGCCTGATTGGTGGCACACTTTTCCCCCCATCCCCTAGCAAACACAGCTGATGAATCAAATTACATTCTAAACTGATGATTAGGTGATTATTGGGGCTGGGGCAAAACTGACACCAATCAGGCCTTTGATGACTGGAATTGGCCCCCACCCTGCTCTAACATCCTCCCCCTCTTCCCCTACCATCCCCCACCTTTCCCCTACCATCCTACACCATCCTCCCCCTCTTCCCCTACCATCCTACACCATCCTCCCCCTCTTCCCCTACACTATCCTCCCCCTCTTCCCCTACCATCCTACACCATCCTCCCCCTCTTCCCCTACCATCCTACACCATCCTCCCCCTCTTCCCCTACACTATCCTCCCCCTCTTCCCCTACACTATCCTCCCCCTCTTCCCCTACCATCCTCCCCCTCTTCCTCCCCCTCTTCCCCTACCATCGTCCCCCTCTTCCTCCCCCTCTTCCCCTACCATCCTACACCATCCTCCCCTCTTCCCCTACCATCCTACACCATCCTCCCCATCTTCCCCTACCATCCTACACCATCCTCCCCCTCTTCCCCTACCATCCTACACCATCCTCCCCTCTTCCCCTACCATCCTACACCATCCTCCCCCTCTTCCCCTACCATCCTACACCATCCTCCCCCTCTTCCCCTACCATCCTCCCCCTCTTCCCCTACCATCCTACACCATCCTCCCCCTCTTCCCCTACCATCCTACACCATCCTCCCCCTCTTCCCCTACCATCCTACACCATCCTCCCCCTCTTCCCCTACCATCCTACACCATCCTCCCCCTCTTCCCCTACCATCCTACACCATCCTCCCCCTCTTCCCCTACCATCCTACACCATCCTCCCCCTCTTCCCCTACCATCCTACACCATCCTACACCTCTTCACTTACCATCCTACACCATCCTCCCCCTCTTCCCCTACCATCCTACACCATCCTCCCCCTCTTCCCCTACCATCCTACACCATCCTCCCCCTCTTCCCCTACCATCCTACACCATCCTCCCGTTCTTCACCTACCATCGTACACCATCCTCCCCATCTTCACCCACCATCCTACACCATCCTCCCCCTCTTCCTCTACCATCCTACACCATCCTCCCCCTCTTCCCCTACCATCCTCCCCCTCTTCACCTACCATCCTCCCCCTCTTCCCCTACCATCCTCCCCCTCTTCCCCTACCATCCTACACCATCCTCCCCCTCTTCCTCCCCCTTTTCCCCTACCATCCTACACCATCCTCCCCCCTTCACCTACCATCCTACACCATCCTCCCCCTCTTCCCCTACCATCCTACACCATCCTCCCCCTCTTCCCCTAACATCCTACACCATCCTCCCCCTCTTCACCTACCATCCTACACCATCCTCCCCCTCTCCTCCCCCTCTTCCCCTACCATCCTACACCATCCTCCCCCTCTTCACCTACCATCCTACACCATCCTCCCCCTCTTCACCTACCATCCTACACTATCCTCCCCCTCTTCCCCTACCATCCTACACCATCCTTCCCCTCTTCCCCTACCATCCTACACCATCCTCCCCCTCTTCCCCTACCATCCTACACCATCCTCCCCCTCTTCCCCTACCATCCTACACCATCCTCCCCCTCTTCCCCTACCATCCTACACCATCCTTCCCCTCTTCCCCTACCATCCTACACCATCCTCCCCCTCTTCCCCTACCATCCTACACCATCCTCCCCCTCTTCCCCTACCATCCTACACCATCCTCCCCCTCTTCCCCTACCATCCTACACCATACTCCCCCTCTTCCCCTACCATCCTACACCATCCTCCCCCTCTTCACCTACCATCCTACACCATCCTCCCCCTCTTCACCTACCATCCTACACTATCCTCCCCCTCTTCCCCTACCATCCTACACCATCCTTCCCCTCTTCCCCTACCATCCTACACCATCCTCCCCCTCTTCCCCTACCATCCTACACCATCCTCCCCCTCTTCCCCTACCATCCTACACCATCCTTCCCCTCTTCCCCTACCATCCTACACCATCCTCCCCCTCTTCCCCTACCATCCTACACCATCCTCCCCTCTTCCCCTACCATCCTACACCATCCTCCCCCTCTTCCCCTACCATCCTACACCATCCTCCCCTCTTCCCCTACCATCCTACACCATCCTCCCCCTCTTCCTCCCCCTCTTCCCCTACCATCCTACACCATCCTCCCCCTCTTCCCCTACCATCCTACACCATCCTCCCCCTCTTCACCTACCATCCTACACTATCCTCCCCCTCTTCCCCTACCATCCTACACCATCCTCCCCCTCTTCCCCTACCATCCTACACCATCCTCCCGTTCTTCACCTACCATCGTACACCATCCTCCCCATCTTCACCCACCATCCTACACCATCCTCCCCCTCTTCCTCTACCATCCTACACCATCCTCCCCCTCTTCCCCTACCATCCTCCCCCTCTTCACCTACCATCCTCCCCCTCTTCCCCTACCATCCTCCCCCTCTTCCCCTACCATCCTACACCATCCTCCCCCTCTTCCTCCCCCTTTTCCCCTACCATCCTACACCATCCTCCCCCCTTCACCTACCATCCTACACCATCCTCCCCCTCTTCCCCTACCATCCTACACCATCCTCCCCCTCTTCCCCTAACATCCTACACCATCCTCCCCCTCTTCACCTACCATCCTACACCATCCTCCCCCTCTCCTCCCCCTCTTCCCCTACCATCCTACACCATCCTCCCCCTCTTCACCTACCATCCTACACCATCCTCCCCCTCTTCACCTACCATCCTACACTATCCTCCCCCTCTTCCCCTACCATCCTACACCATCCTTCCCCTCTTCCCCTACCATCCTACACCATCCTCCCCCTCTTCCCCTACCATCCTACACCATCCTCCCCCTCTTCCCCTACCATCCTACACCATCCTCCCCCTCTTCCCCTACCATCCTACACCATCCTTCCCCTCTTCCCCTACCATCCTACACCATCCTCCCCCTCTTCCCCTACCATCCTACACCATCCTCCCCCTCTTCCCCTACCATCCTACACCATCCTCCCCCTCTTCCCCTACCATCCTACACCATACTCCCCCTCTTCCCCTACCATCCTACACCATCCTCCCCCTCTTCACCTACCATCCTACACCATCCTCCCCCTCTTCACCTACCATCCTACACTATCCTCCCCCTCTTCCCCTACCATCCTACACCATCCTTCCCCTCTTCCCCTACCATCCTACACCATCCTCCCCCTCTTCCCCTACCATCCTACACCATCCTCCCCCTCTTCCCCTACCATCCTACACCATCCTTCCCCTCTTCCCCTACCATCCTACACCATCCTCCCCCTCTTCCCCTACCATCCTACACCATCCTCCCCTCTTCCCCTACCATCCTACACCATCCTCCCCCTCTTCCCCTACCATCCTACACCATCCTCCCCTCTTCCCCTACCATCCTACACCATCCTCCCCCTCTTCCTCCCCCTCTTCCCCTACCATCCTACACCATCCTCCCCCTCTTCCCCTACCATCCTACACCATCCTCCCCCTCTTCACCTACCATCCTACACTATCCTCCCCCTCTTCCCCTACCATCCTACACCATCCTCCCCCTCTTTCCCTACCATCCTCCCCCTCTTCACCTACCATCCTACACCATCCTCCCCCTCTTCCCCTCTTCACCTACCATCCTACACTATCCTCCCCCTCTTCCCCTACCATCCTACACCATCCTCCCCCTCTTCACCTACCATCCTACACCATCCTCCCCCTCCTCCCCTACCATCCTACACCATCCTCCCCCTCTTCACCTACCATCCTACACCATCCTCCCCCTCTTCCCCTACCATCCTACACCAATCTCCCCCTCTTCACCTACCATCCTCCCCATCTTCCCCTACCATCCTCCCCCTCTTCCCTTACCAATCTCCCCCTCTTCCCCTACCATCCTACACTATCCTCCCCCTCTTCCCCTACCATCCTACACTATCCTCCCCCTCTTCCCCTACCATGCTACACCATCCTCCCCCCTTCCCCTACCATCCTACACCATCCTCCCCCTCTTCCCCTACCATCCTACACCATCCTCCCGTTCTTCACCTACCATCGTACACCATCCTCCCCATCTTCACCCACCATCCTACACCATCCTCCCCCTCTTCCCCTACCATCCTACACCATCCTCCCCCTCTTCCCCTACACCATCCTCCCCCTCTTCCCCTACCATCCTACACCATCCTCCCCCTCTTCCCCTACCATCCTACACCCCCCCCTTCCCTACCATCCTACACCATCCTCCCCATCTTCCCCTACCATCCTCCCCCTCTTCACCTACCATCCTCCCCCTCTTCCTCCCCCTCTTCCCCTACACCATCCTTCCCCTCTTCCCCTACCATCCTACACCATCCTCCCCATCTTCCCCTACCATCCTACACCATCCTCCCCCTCTTCCCCTACCATGCTACACCATCCTCCCCCTCTTTCCCTACCATCCTACACCATCCTCCCCCTCTTCCTCCCCCTCTTCCCCTACACCATCCTTCCCCTCTTCCCCTACCATCCTACACCATCCTCCCCATCTTCCCCTACCATCCTACACCATCCTCCCCCTCTTCCCCTACCATGCTACACCATCCTCCCCATCTTCCCCTACCATCCTCCCCCTCTTCACCTACCATCCTCCCCCTCTTCCTCCCCCTCTTCCCCTACACCATCCTTCCCCTCTTCCCCTACCATCCTACACCATCCTCCCCCTCTTTCCCTACCATCCTACACCATCCTCCCCCTCTTCCCCTACCATCCTACACCATCCTCCCCCTCTTCCCCTACCATCCTACACCATCCTCCCCCTCTTCCCCTACCATCCTACACCATCCTCCCCCTCTTCCCCTACCATCCTACACCATCCTCCCCCTCTTCCCCTACCATTTATGCCACACAGACACCCTGAGCGTTATGCAACACAGACACCCTGAGCTTTATGCCAACACAGACACCCTGAGCTTTATGCCACACAGACACCCTGAGCTTTATGCCAACACACACAGACACCCTGAGCTTTATGCCAACACAGACACCCTGAGCGTTATGCCACACAGACACCCTGAGCTTTATGCCAACACAGACACCCTGAGCTTTATGCCAACACACACAGACACCCTGAGCTTTATGCCAACACAGACACCCTAAGCTTTATGCCAAACAGACACCCTGAGCTTTATGCCAACACACACAGACACCCTGAGCTTTATGCCAACACAGACACCCTGAGCTTTATGCCAACACACACAGACACCCTGAGCTTTATGCCACACAGACACCCTGAGCTTTATGCCAACACACACAGACACCCTGAGCTTTATGCAACACAGACACCCTGAGCTTTATGCCAACACAGGCACCCTGAGCGTTATGCCACACAGACACCCTGAGCTTTATGCCAACACAGACACCCTGAGCTTTATGCCAACACACACAGACACCCTGAGCTTTATGCCAACACACACAGACACCCTGAGCTTTATGCCAACACAGATACCCTGAGCTTTATGCCAACACACACAGACACCCTGAGCTTTATGCCACACAGACACCCTGAGCTTTATGCCAACACAGACACCCTGAGCTTTATGCCAACACACACAGACACCCTGAGCTTTATGCAACACAGACACCCTGAGCTTTATGCCAACACAGACACCCTGAGCTTTATGCCAACACAGACACCCTGAGCTTTATGCCAACACAGACACCCTGAGCGTTATGCCACACAGACACCCTGATCTTTATGCCAACACAGACACCCTGAGCTTTATGCCAACACACACAGACACCCTGAGATTTATGCCAACACACACAGACACCCTGAGCTTTATGCCAACACAGACACCCTGAGCTTTATGCCACACAGACACCCTGAGCTTTATGCCAACACAGACACCCTGAGCTTTATGCCACACAGACACCCTGAGCGTTATGCCACACAGACACCCTGAGCTTTATGCCAACACAGACACCCTGAGCTTTATGCCAACACAGATACCCTGAGCTTTATGCCAACACACACAGACACCCTGAGCTTTATGCCACACAGACACCCTGAGCTTTATGCCAACACAGACACCCTGAGCTTTATGCCAACACACACAGACACCCTGAGCTTTATGCAACACAGACACCCTGAGCTTTATGCCAACACAGACACCCTGAGCTTTATGCCAACACAGACACCCTGAGCTTTATGCCAACACAGACACCCTGAGCGTTATGCCACACAGACACCCTGATCTTTATGCCAACACAGACACCCTGAGCTTTATGCCAACACACACAGACACCCTGAGATTTATGCCAACACACACAGACACCCTGAGCTTTATGCCAACACAGACACCCTGAGCTTTATGCCACACAGACACCCTGAGCTTTATGCCAACACAGACACCCTGAGCTTTATGCCACACAGACACCCTGAGCGTTATGCCACACAGACACCCTGAGCTTTATGCCAACACAGACACCCTGAGCTTTATGCCAACACAGACACCCTGAGCTTTATGCCAACACACACAGACACCCTGAGCTTTATGCCAACACACACAGACACCCTGAGCTTTATGCCAACACAGACACCCTGAGCTTTATGCCAACACACACAGACACCCTGAGCTTTATGCCACACAGACACCCTGAGCTTTATGCCAACACAGACACCCTGAGCTTTATGCCACACAGACACCCTGAGCTTTATGCCACACAGACACCCTGAGCTTTATGCCACACAGACACCCTGAGCTTTATGCCAACACACACAGACACCCTGAGCTTTATGCCAACACACACAGACACCCTGAGCTTTATGCCAACACAGACAGACACCCTGAGCTTTATGCCAACACACACAGACACCCTGAGCTTTATGCCAACACACACAGACACCCTGAGCTTAATGCCAACACACACCCTGAGCTTTATGCCACACAGACACCCTGAGCTTTATGCCACACAGACACCCTGAGCTTTATGCCAACACAGACACCCTGAGCTTTATGCCAACACAGACACCCTGAGCTTTATGCCACACAGACACCCTGAGCTTTATGCCAACAGACACCCTGAGCTTTATGCCACACAGACACCCTGAGCTTTATGCCACACAGACACCCTGAGCTTTATGCCAACACAGACACCCTGAGCTTTATGCCACACAGACACCCTGAGCTTTATGCCAACACAGACACCCTGAGCTTTATGCCACACAGACACCCTGAGCTTTATGCCACACAGACACCCTGAGCTTTATGCCACACAGACACCCTGAGCGTTATGCCACACACACAGACACCCTGAGCTTTATGGAAATCCCGTTAAATCTCTGTAACTCGGTTCCCGCCATTAAAACCTCATGTGTGTGTGTATGTACGTGCTTTCTTGCATACGTGTGTTACACAAAAACAGCTTTCTCAAAGCCAGAAGGAGATCTCTTAAATCCAACATCAATGCAGATGTTCAGTATACTAACAAAGACCCTCCCAACACCAGCCCTCCGCTGACACACATCAACATGGCAATCTCCGCATCCCACCAATAAAATTGTAATTACCCGATGTGTCTCAAATGGGACACTATTCCCTTTTCAGTGCCCTATTTCTGACCACGGCTCAGGTAGTAGTGCGTTATCTACTGTAAAGAGGGCACTGTTTAGGACGCCTACATTGACTGGTGAGTATGTTACAAAACTTCAAGACCAATCCATCATGAGTTAACATTAACACTCTCTCTCTCTCTCTCTCTCTCTCTCTCTCTCTCTCTCTCTCTCTCTCTCTCTCTCTCTCTCTCTCTCTCCTCTCTCTCTCTCTCTCTCGTCTCTCTCTCTCTCTCTCTCTCTCTCTCTCTCTCTCTCTCTCTCTCTCTCTCTCTCTCTCTCTCTCTCTCTCTCTCTCGTCTCTCTCTCTCTCTCTCTCTCTCTCTCTCTCTCTCTCTCTCTCTCTCTCTCTCTCTCTCTCTCTCTCTCTCTCTCTCTCTCTCTCTCTCTCTCTCTCTCTCTCTCTCTCTCTGGAATGAATGGTTGCCTTAATCAATCACATGTCATAGTTGTTATCAAACTTCCCAAACCAGGCGGCCTGCAGCATTCTGGACGATTCCCTCTGAAGGGCCACACTGCTGCCTGTGAGTGTGAGTGAGTGTGTGTGAGAGTGAGTGTGTGTGGGAGTGAGCACGTGCATGCGTAACTCACCAGCTTGCCTTGACACCAGCCACAGGCGCCACACAGAGCCACCAGCCAGACAGTACACACTGTGACTGCTAGAGACAGCAGGAGCACACTGAGGGACAAGGAGCCTGCTGGAGGGACAGAGAGAGACAAGGAAGGAAAGAGAGAGACAGAGAGAGAGACAGAGAGAGAGAGAGCTGAGTGACTTCAGCCTTCAACGTTTGACAATTTCACATTTTTTGCAGACGCAACTTACAGTTAGTGTATTCATCTTAATATAGTTGGGGGGGGTATTTAAGATAGGGTTTCAGCTGTTTTGGGTCTAATGTTTGTGACCTCATGGAAAGACGATACAGCCACATTATCATAACTCTGTTTATAAAAGAGTCTCCGTTATGAGATGTGCATCTAATTATTGTGTAAAATGAATGAGTAAAGATGAAAGTATTTGTGAAATTATGTAATGTGATTTTAAAAACTGTTAAATGAAAGAGAATCCAATTCCCTTTAAAGTATCACTAAATCATTGGCCCGCCCCATGAGTGTTACGGAGTCTAGTTGATAGGTAATCGACTAGCTGGACTGTTCCCCAGACTCCACGCGTAGGGATTTGTACAATTTATTTATTTTATTTTTTATTTTTTTTACCTTTATTTAACTAGGCAAGTCAGTTAAGAACAAATTCTTATTTTCAATGACGGCCTAAGAACAGTGGGTTAACTGCCTGTTCAGGGGCAGAACGACAGATTTGCACCTTGTCAGCTCGGGGATTTGAACTTGCAACCTTCCGGTTACTAGTCCAACGCTCTAACCACTAGGCTACGCTGCCGCCCCGCTTAACAAGGCTGTTGAACTTGACATTGGTGTCTGTCTTTATTCCTTTATCCAACCTATCATACGGAAACAATGAGCACAGACATTGATCTGGCATCATGGGACAGCGCCTTTCTGCTGTTCCGAATATAAACCCCTCCTGGAGAAGCCCACTTCAGACCAGCTTACCTCGATTACCGAGAGGGCTAAGGTTTGAGTAGAGACCAAGCATTCCTCGATTACCGAGAGGGCTAAGGTTTGAGTAGAGACCAAGCGTACCTCGATTACCGAGAGGGCTAAGGTTTGAGTAGAGACCAAGCATTCCTTGATTACCGAGAGGGCTAAGGTTTGAGTAGAGACCAAGCGTACCTCGATTACCGAGAGGGCTAAGGTTTGAGTAGAGACCAAGCATTCCTTGATTACCAAGAGGGCTAAGGTTTGAGTAGAGACCAAGCGTACCTCGATTACCGAGAGGGCTAAGGTTTGAGTAGAGACCAAGCGTACCTCGATTACCGAGAGGGCTAAGGTTTGAGTAGAGACCAAGCGTACCTCGATTACCGAGAGGGCTAAGGTTTGAGTAGAGACCATGCATTCCTCAGTTGTTGAATTGCTAACCAAACCACGTGGAGCATTGGCTACACTGGTGGAAATGGTTCAACTTTGAGACTATCGATACCGACAGAATAAGAGCAAATCTTCGATACTAATTACTAGTCTGCAGCTAGAATTTATGTCGACTGAATGCGAAGACCGACAACCGCCGAAACATCTATACTATAAGAACATTTCTGAATGGGACTCTGAAGTATCCATTCTAACCACGAAATGCTCCAGGGACGCAAAGAGAAGTTCAGATGAACTTTCCAACAGAAAGACGGACGGTTCCAACATAGATCATGACGACACACTGAGCGTAAATATATTTATTGCAATTATTCCCGAATGAGTGAGCGTTCATGTGCAAAGGATTAGCTTTCAATTATTATAATTATCAACTGTGTAGTCTTTTGTCTTTCGCGCCCTTCTCAGTCCCTTTGTCTACCAAGCCGTCATACCGGTTTCGCCCACTAGGGAACATCCCGTATCATTTCCTTGTAACCATATCTACTTTGTTTGCTTGTTTATGCATTTCTGTGACTATTTAGTTAGTTAGTAAATAAATGACTAAGACAATTTATGTATGGATGATTCATAGTGAAGGCTGGGTTTGTGCAGATAAACAACAATTTACGACGTTTGGAATGAGACTAACGTGAGGTAAAAATAAATAATTCATTAATTAGAAGACTAATTGAGTTACAGTAGGAAAATTATAGCTTTGTAATGTGAAGATTTTCCTTGGTGCCCCGACTTCCTAGTTAATTACATCTACATGATTAGTTTAATCACATAATAATAATTACAGAGAATTGATTTGATAAAATAAGTCTTCACTTTAATGATGCCAAAGACACGACACAGGTGAACACGGTTCCTAACCAAGGTCCACTATGACAGCAGAACATGGTTCCTAACCAAGGTCCACTATAACAGCAGAACACGGTTGCTAACAGCAGAACATGGTTCCTAACCAAGGTCCACTATGACAGCAGAACATGGTTCCTAACCAAGGTCCAGTATGACAGCAGAACATGGTTCCTAACCAAGGTCCACTATGACAGCAGAACATGGTTCCTAACCAAGGTCCAGTATGACAGCAGAACATGGTTCCTAACCAAGGTCCACTATAACAGCAGAACACGGTTCCTAACAGCAGAACATGGTTCCTAACCAAGGTCCACTATGACAGCAGAACATGGTTCCTAACCAAGGTCCAGTATGACAGCAGAACATGGTTCCTAACCAAGGTCCAGTATGACAGCAGAACATGGTTCCTAACCAAGGTCCAGTATGACAGCAGAACATGGTTCCTAACCAAGGTCCAGTATGACGGCAGAACATGGTTCCTAACCAAGGTCCAGTATGACGGCAGAACATGGTTCCTAACAGCAGAACACGGTTCCTAACAGCAGAACATGGTTCCTAACCAAGGTCCAGTATGGGCGCTCAGATCACGATGATGATAATTCTCTGATGTCATGTCCTGTGTTCACGGAGCTGATAGGCTACGACATAAAGGATGGATGGAAGGTCCTCGGATCAATCTACTAGAACACCCAAGGAGCTGCAGCTTTTCTCTTGTTTATGTCAGCCACTGACAGTCAGTCAGTTATCCATTTAGTCATTTAGCAGATGCTCTTATCCAGAGCGACTTACAGTAGAGTGCATACATTTTATTACATTTTTACATTTCATTACATTTTTACATACTGAGACAAGGATATCCCTACCGGCCAAACCCTCCCTAACCCGGACGACGCTATGCCAATTGCGCGTCGCCCCACGGACCTCCCGGTTGCGGCCGGCTGCGACAGAGCCTGGGCGTGAACCAGCCCAGCCTGGGTGCGAACCCAGAGACTCTGGTGGTGCGTGTAGCACTGCGATGCAGTGCCCTAGACCACTGCGCCACCCGGGAGGTAACCAGGTCAAATAATATGTTTTAGATTGCTAAATTAGTTTAGCGGCCAGCTATCTAAACTCATTTATCATGGTCGAATTACCGACTGGGGAGCCCCCATTGATTTTGTTAGTCAGTCTCACTCACAGATCAAATTTAAAACTGAAAAAATGTCTCTCCTCCCTTTGGCAAAATGTGTAAAATTGCCGGAAATTAGCTGTAAAGCAGCCCATTTTCCTCTCTGTCCCATGGCAAAATGAGTAGAGTTGCATAACATTTGTTATAAATTGCACAATCTTGTCTCCACCCCATGGCAAAATGTGTAAAATTGCAACAAACTTGCTTTTAAACTTGGAGGAAGGGTGGAAGGGGGGATGAGGAGAGGGATGAGGAGGGGATGAGGAGGGGAAGAGGGGATGAGGAGGGGAAGAGGGGATGAGGAGGGGAAGAGGGGATGAGGAGGGGAAGAGGGGATGAGGAGGGGAAGAGGGGATGAGGAGGGGAAGAGGGGATGAGGAGGGGAAGAGGAGGGGATAAGGGGATGAGGGGATGAGGAGGGGAAGAGGAGGGGATAAGGGGATGAGGGGATGAGGAGGGGAAGAGGAGGGGATAAGGGGATCAGGAGGGGATAAGGGGATGAGGGGGGAAGAGGGGATGAGGAGGGGATAAGGGGATGAGGAGGGGATGAGGGGATGAGGAGGGGATGAGGGGATTAGGAGGGGATGAGGAGGGGAAGCCATGGAACCATGGAAAACATGGTCTAATGATAATTTAGAGAGAGTTGAGCTTTTATTCGGATAGCAGAGAGGGGCTGTCCCAGGGTGTCTGACCCAAATGGCTCAGGGGCGGGTCCTCGGATTTAGTTCAAATCAAAAGGGATTTGTATTTTTCTTCATTAAACAGTCCAAAATCATATTACACAATTATACAAACAGTATCATACTCACTCATTCATTTTATACAACAATCAGATGTAAACCTCATATCTGAGGTTATTATATAAACAGCGGTATGGTAATGTAGTCGCACAGTCTCTCATGAGTTTCCCACATTGTGACGACCGGACCGGTTAATAGCTGGACTTTTCACCGATCTTTTATACTTTTGCAGGAACATGAAATCTGTTCGTACCTCAAGTTCTGTGAGGTGGGAGAAAATTCCTTTGTCCTGAAAGTTTACCCTCTCTCTAATACTGTTTGGCCATGAGGAGATTCTCAGGAATTTACGACGTCTCTCTGTGATCACAGCATAGGTTGAAGGAGGAAAGGGAGAGGCAGCGAGAGGGGGGTGGGGTTTGCTATACCCACGCAGGCAACGTCATCACAGCCTGTTAACCTGTTAGTGTGTAGGGGGCGCTATTTTCACTTTGAGGAAAAATCGTGCCCAATTTAAACGGCCTCGTACTCTATTCTAGATTGTAGAATATGCATATTATTATTACTATTGGATAGAAAACACTCTCAAGTTTCTAAAACCGTTTGAATTATATCTGTGAGTAAAACAGAAAACAGCAAACTTTCTGACAGGAAGTGAAAAATCTGAAATCGAGGCTCTGTTCCAGGGCCATCCTATTCAATTGCTTGAAATCTATGGATATACATGCACTTTATACGCCATCCACTAGATATCAACAGGCAGTGGAAGGTGGAATGGGGTGTCTAGCTTGATCTGAGGTCGAACAAGAGCTCTTGGAATGACGTGACCCCAATTTCCTTTGTCTGCCAAGGCGCAGGAAGGACAACAGCATTGGCTTCTGAAAAGCGTTCGGTATAGACGGCTAATATCTCCGGCTTTGATTTTATTTGATACATGTGATAATATCATCGTAAAGTATGTTTTTTCAATATAGTTTTATCAGATTATTGAACGTTTATCGGGAGTTTGGGAGATTTCCGTTCTCTGCGTTAGGTGAAGATGGACATCTTCTCACCACTTGGCTAGCTAAGGTTGCTAATTCGACAGGCGAAGAGGACATTCTAAAACCAAACAACGATTTATTCTGGACAAAGGACTCCTTGTACAAGATTCTGATGGAAGCTCAGCAAAAGTAGGAACCATTTATCATGTTATTTCGTATTTCTGTGGAAAATGTTTAGTTCTATTTTCCGCCCTCATTGCAGGCGCTGTCTCGCTATAACGTATGTCGTACTTAAGTTATTTTTTTTTAAATCTAACACGGTGATTGCATTAAGCACTAGTGCATCTTTCATTTGCTGTACAACATGTATTTTTTAGTAAAGTTTATGATGAGTTCTTTGATTAGATTAGGTGACTGTCCAAAATATCTCCGGATAGTTTTATGCAATTTGGCTACGTATTCACATTGTAAAACCACGATTTGTACCGCTAAATATGCACATTTTCGAACAAAACATATATGTATTGTGTAACATGATGTTATAGGACTGTCATCTGATGAAGTTTGTCAAGGTTAGTGAATAATTTAACTTCTTGAGAATACAGGGGGTGCTGTTTTTGCATTAGCATAATTTCCTCTACAGATTAAACTGCCTCTTATTCAATTATTGCTGTTACTATATGCAAACAAATTAATACCATTGGATAGAAAACAAGCTATGGTTTCTAAAACCGTTTCAATTTTGTCTCTGAGTGAAACATAAGTCATTTGACAGCACTTTCCCTGAGCAAGAAGAAGATTGCAAGATGTGTATGCTCGCTTCAACGCTCTGCCTATATATGGTCACGCCACCTATGACCCGAAACACACTTCAATCGTCTTCCTCTGGGTGTCAAGAAGACGTCAGAGGAGAAATTTTTTGTTTATCTTGTACTGACGTGAAATAAGACCTATTTCTTTAGCGTGACCGACAACTTCCGGTTTTCTGAAACGCGCGTTTTAGAGGTGCAATTGTCTTTTGTTATGCTGCCGTTACGGATGAAAACTATCTCCGTCTCAAAGTTTGTTTGATACATGTGACCATATCATCGTAATGTATGTTTTTTCAATATAGTTTAATCAGATTATTAGAATTTTTTCGGGAGTTTTGCCGTGTTCCGTTCTGTGAGTTTTTTAACTTTGGACAGAGCCGTGCTAGTCGACCAGTACCCAGGCTAAATGAAGAGGGAAAGTTGCCATTGTGAATGGATTGAACGACTCATCAGGACTAAGGACACCTTTATCAACATTCTGATGAAAGATCAGCAATAGTAAGACCCAATTTACGATGTTATTTCATATATCTGTCGTGCATGTGAACTGGTCGGGCGCGCCCAGCTGGTTCTGGCTGGCGTGGCTATGCTAATTTAGCGCTACATTTTGTTTTCGCTATAAAACATTTAATAAATCTGAAATATTGTTTGGATTCACCAGATATTGGGCTTTCAATATCTGTACGCTGTGTATTTTTTCTGAAATGTTTTAAGACAAGTAATTAGTTATATAACGTTGGTCTCTGTAATTGTTCTAGCTGCATCAGCACTATATCAGATTGCAGCTGCAATGTAGAACTGTGATTTATACCTGAAAAATGCACATTTAAAAAAAAAAAACTATGCTATACCATAAATATGTTATCAGACTGTCATCTTATGAATATGTTTATTGGTTAGTGGCTATATATATTTTCATTTAGTCGAATTAGTGACCTACTGACGCAGGAAAAAACTGTTGGAGTAAAAAAATGGTGTCTTTTGCTAACGTGTTTAGCTAATAGATTTACATATTGTGTCTTCCCTGTAAAACATTTTAAAAATCTGAAATGGTGGCTTTATTCACAAGATCTGTGTCTTTCATTGGGTGTCTTGGACTTGTGATTTAATGATATTTAGATGCTACTATTTAATTGTGACGCTATGCTAGCGATGCTAATCAGTGTGGGGGGGGTGGGGGGTGCTCCCGAATCCGGGTTAGGTACTCGGTAGAGGTTAATATCTTTTGCTGGTTTTTGCAATCGCTACATTTTGCTGCTGATAAATGCGTTTCTGTGGTTGGCTATTGTGGTAAGCTAATATAATGCTATATTGTGTTTTCGCTGTAAAACACTTATATATTGGCTGGATTCACAAGATGTTTATCTTTCATTTGCTGTACACCATGTATTTTTTCAAAAATGTTTTATGATGAGTATTTAGGTATTTCACGTTGCTCTCTGTAATTATTCTTGCTGCTTCGGTGCTATTTGTGATTGTAGCTTTAATGTAAAACTATGATTTTATACCTCAAATATGCAAATTTTTCGAACAAAACATAAATGTATTGTGTAACGTGTTATAAGACTGTCATCTGATGAAGTTGTTTCTTGGTTAGTGACTAATTATATCTATATTTTGTCGGTTTTTTGAAAGCTACCTATGCGGTGGATAAATAGCATTGTGTGTTTGGCTATTGTGGTGAGCTAACATAAATATATATTGTGTTTTCGCTGTAAAACATTTTAAAAATCGGACATGTTGGCTGGATTCACAAGATGTTTATCTTTCATTTGCTGTGTTGGACTTGTTAATGTGTGGAAGTTAAATATTTCTAAAAAATATTTTTTGAATTTCGCGCTCTGCGAAGGCAGCGGAATGTTGTGGGTGTTCCGCTAGCGGAACCCCGGGGCGAGAAAGGTTAACAGGTAGTTTGGCCCACTCATCCTGAACAAACTGCTCCAGCTGTCTCAGGTTTGTTGGGTGACTTCTCCAGACTGTAAGTTTCAGCTCTTTCCATAGATGTTCGATAGGATTCAGATCAGAACTCATAGAAGGTCACTTCAGAATAATCCACCGTTTTGTTCTTATCCATTCTTGGGTGATTTTAGCTGTGTGTTTTGGGTCATTATCCTGTTGAAGGACCCATGACCTGCGACTGAGACAGAGCTTTCTGACACTGGGCAGTACGTTTCGCTCCAGAACGCCTTTGTAGTCTGGAGATTTCATTGTGCACAGATTCAAGGCACCCTGTGCCAGGCGCCGCAAAGCAGCCCCAAAACAGAACCCAGCCTCCTCCATGTTTCACTGTAGGAGTGGTGGTCTTTTCTTTGACAACTTAATTTCTTCATCTGTGAACATAGAGCTGATGTGACTCGCCAAAATGCTCCAGTTTTGACTCGTCTGTCCAAAGGACATTTCTCCCAGAAGGATTGTGGCTTGTCAATTTTTTTATGTTTATCTTTTAAAAGTGGAGTCCTCTTGGGTCTTCCTCCATGGAGCCCACTTCCACTTCAAAAAGGGACGGATGGTGCGATCAGAAACTGGCGTACCTTCACCTTGGATCTCTTTTGCAGTTATCCTTGGTTCTTTTTCTGCCATTCGCACTATCCTTCTGTTCACGCTAGGGTCGATTTTCCTCGTGCAGCCGCGCCCAGGGAGGTTGGCTACAGTTCCATGGACCTTAAAATTCTTAAATAATATTTGCATATGTTGTCATAGGAACATCAGGATGCTTGGAGATGGACTCGTACCTTTACCTTTACCATGCTTGTGTAACAGTATAACTTTAAACCGTCCCCTCGCCCCGACACGGGCGCGAACCAGGGACCTTCTGCACACATCAACAACGGTCGCCCACGAAGCATCGTTACCCATCGCGCCACAAAGGCCACGGCTCTTGCAGGGCAAGGGGAAACCCTACTTCAGGTCTCAGAGCAAGTGACGTAACCGATTGAAAAGGCTATTAGCGCGTACCCGCTAACTAGCTAGCCATTTCACATCCGTTACACTTGTCTGTTATTTTCTTTCTGATCTCTCTCCTTTGCTTTCTGTTCCATGTCCAGTTCACACTATGATACCAAACACCACAGTGACTACTTTTCCCCCCATTTAAAATAGGCTGAATGACTGATTACAAGATTGGAGACATGTGTGATACTAATTAAATAAACAAATTAGTTTGAAATATCACTATAATCCAATTATTTTATTATATTTTCTAAGGAGTACCAACATGTGTACAGGCCATTTTTAGAATATCTTTGTAGAATAAGAAATAATTCAACTCTTTTCACAGCTTCTTTGCTTTATTCTACGACACACCTAAAGGCATGAAACTAGACATGATAAAACAGTTTTTAATATATAGAGGAATATATAGAGGGGTATATAGAGGGGTATATAGAGGGGTATATAGAGGGGTATATAGAGGATATATAGAGGATATATAGGGGGTATATAGAGAGTATATAGAGGGGTATATAGAGGGTATATAGAGGGTATATAGAGGGTATATAGAGGGTATATAGAAGGGTATATAGAGGGGCATATAGAGGGGTATATAGAGGGGTATATAGAGGGGTATAGAGGGCATATAGAGGGTTATATAAAGGGTATATAGAGGGATATATAGAAGGGTATATAGAGGGGTATATACAGGGTATATAGAGGGTATAGGGAGGGGTATATAGAAGGGTATATAGAGGGGTATATAGAGGGGTATATAGAGGGGTATATAGAGGGGTATATAGAGGGGTATATAGAGGGATATATAGAGGGGTATATAGAGGGGTATATAGAGGGGTATATAGAGGGGTATATAGAGAGGTATATACAGGGGTATATACAGGGGTATATAGAGGGGTATATAGAGGGTATATAGAGGGGGATATAGAGGGGTATATATAGGGGTATATACAGGGTTATATAGAGTGTATATAGAGGGGTATATAGAGTGGTATATAGAGGGTATATAGAATGGTATATAGAGGGTATATAGAGGGGTATATAGAGGGTATATATAATGGTATATACAGGGTATATAGAGGGGTACATAGAGGGTATATAGAGGGGTATATATAGGGGTATATAGAGGGGTATATAGAGGGGTATATACAGGGTATATATATTGTATATAGAGGGGTATATACAGGGTATATAGAGGGTATATAGAGGGGTATATAGAGGGGTATATAGAGGGTATATAGAGGGTATATAGAATGGTATATACAGGGTATATAGAGGGGTATATAGATGGGTATATAGAGGGATATATAGAGGGATATATAGAGGGGTATATAGAGGGGTATATAGAGGGGTATATAGAATGGTATATAGAGGGGTATATAGAGGGGTATATAGAGGGTATATAGAGGGGTATATACAGGGGTATATACAGGGTTATATAGAGGGGTATATAGATTGTATATAGAGGGGTATATAGAGGGGTATATAGAGGGGTATATAGAGGGGTATATAGAGGGTATATAGAGGGGTATATTGAAAACACAGTATAAGTGGAAGGATAAGTCATCATAATAATGGAAAATATGAAGACAAGATGAAGACTGAGTTGTATTATAATGAGTCACACGGAGAGGAGAGAAAATAAGACACACTGCATCACACACTGCATCCTATTAAGACATACTGTGGATGGATGGAAGGTACCAGAAAAAAGAAAGAGAAAACTATTTTCTAACAACAAATCCCTCCTCGACAACATCCAGGACAAAATGTTATCCTGCAATAGTGAAGGTGTAAACTTAGCAGTAGGAAGCCTGAACAATACATTTGACCTATCCGCTAATTTAAATTTAAATTACGGCAGAAAACCAGACAACTCACAACAATGACAAATGGTTTGATGAAGAATGTAAAATGCTAAGAAAGAAATTGAGGAAACCTGTCCAACAAAAAACATAGAGACCCAGAAAACCTGAGTCTACGCCTTCACAATGGTGATTCACTAAAACAATACAGAAATACACTACGGAAAAAGAAGGAACAGCACGTCAGAAATCAGCTCAATGTAATTGAAGATTCCATAGACTCCAATCACTGCTGGGAAAATTGGAAAACACTAAACAAACAACAACACGAAGAGTTATCTATCCAAAATGGAGATGTCTGGGTAAAACACTTCTCCAACCTTTCAGACATGTAACAAAGAACTAAGAGCTAAAACATGATTATTTACAAAATCTTAGAATAAACTATTAAAGACTACCAGAACCCACTGGATTCTCCAATTACACTGAATGAACCACAGGACAAAATACAAACCCTCCAACCCAAAAAGGCCTGTGGTGTTGATGGTATCCTCAATGAAATGATAAAATATACAGACCACAAATTCCAAATGACTATTCGTCAACTATTCAACATTATCCCTCCCTATCTGCTCTGGCATCTTCCCTTGGAACCACAGTCTGAATATTTGATAAATGTTCCACATTGCAGAATAATAGTGAAAACATCAAAACTATGAAATAACGCATGGAATCATGTAGTAACCAAAACAAGTGTTAATCAAATCAAAATATATTTTAGATTCTTCAAAGTAGCCACCCTTTGCCACGATGACAGCTTTGCACACTCTTGGCATTCTCTCAACCAGCTTCGTGGGGTAGTCACCTGGATTGCATTTAAATGAACAGGTGTACCTTGTTCATTTGTGGAATTTCTTTCCTTAATGCGTTTGAGCCAATCAGTTGTGTTGTGACAAGGTAGGGGTGGTATACAGAAGATAGCCCTATTTGGTAAAAGACCAAGTCTATATTATGGCAAGAACAGCTCAAATGAGCAAAGAGAAACGACAGTCCATCATTTATTTGAGAGATTAAGGTCAGTCGATCCGGAAAATTTGAAAGTTTCTTCAAGTGCAGTTGCAAAAACCATCAAGCGCTATGATGAAACTGCCTCTCATGGGGACCGCCACAGGAAAGGAAGACCCAGAGTTACCTCTGCTGCAGAGGATAAGTTCATTAGAGTTACCAGCCTCAGAAATTGCAGCCCAAATATATGCTTCACAGAGTTCCAGTGACAGACACATTCAAACTCATCTGTTCAGAGGAGACTGCGTGAATCAGGCCTTCATGGTTGAATTGCTGCAATGGAAACCACTACTAAGGACACCAACAAGAAGAGGAGAATTGCTTTAGCCAAGAAATGAGCAATGGACATTAGACCAGTGTAAATCTGTCCTTCGGTCTGATGAGTCAAGGAATTGGCGAGGGCACTAGAACAGTCTGCAGCACCCGGCCTCCTAGAATCTGAAGTCAAATGTCTACTGCTTGCTGATGATCTGGTGCTTCTGTCCCCAACCAAGGAGGGCCTACATCAGCACCTAGATCATCAGAACAGATTCTGTCAGACTTGGGTCCTGACAGTGAATCTCAGTAAGAAAAAAATAATGGTGTTCCAAAAAAGGTCCAGTCGCCAAAACAAGAAATACAAATTCTATCTAGACACTGGCGCCCTAAAGCACACAGAGAATTACACCTACCTCGGCCTAAACATCAACACCACAGGTAACTTCCACAAGACTGCGAACAATCTAAGAGACAAGGGGAAAAGGGCCTTCTATGCCATGAAAAAGGAACATGAAACTCAACATCCCAATTACGATCTGACTAAAAATACTTCTATCAGTTATAGAACCCATTGCCCTTTAAGGTTGTGAGGTCTGGGGTCCGCTCACCAACCAAGAATTCACAAAATGGGACAAACACCAAAATTGAGACTCTGCATGCAGAACTCTGCAAAAAATATCCTCTGTGTACAACATAACACACCAGAGCAGAATTAGGCCGAAACCCGCTAATTATCAGAATCCAGAAAAGAGCCGTTAAATTCTACAACCACCTAAAAGGAAGTGATTCCCAAACCTTCAATAACAAAGCCATCACCTACAGAGAGATGAACCTGGGGAAGAGTCCCCTAAGCAAGCTGGTCCTGGGGCTCTGTTCACAAACACACCCCACAGAGCCATCACCTACAGAGAGATGAACCTGGAGAAGAGTCCCCTAAGCAAGCTGGTCCTGGGGCTCTGTTCACAAACACACCCCACAGAGCCATCACCTACAGAGAGATGAACCTGGAGAAGAGTCCCCTAAGCAAGCTGGTCCTGGGGCTCTGTTCACAAACACACCCCACAGAGCCATCACCTACAGAGATGAACCTGGAGAAGAGTCCCCTAAGCAAGCTGGTCCTGGGGCTCTGTTCACAAACACACCCCACAGAGCCATCACCTACAGAGAGATGAACCTGGAGAAGAGTCCCCTAAGCAAGCTGGTCCTGGGGCTCTGTTCACAAACACACCCCACAGAGCCATCACCTACAGAGAGATGAACCTGGAGAAGAGTCCCCTAAGCAAGCTGGTCCTGGGGCTCTGTTCACAAACACAAACAGACCCCACGGAGCACCAGGACTAAAACACAATTAGACCTAACCAAATCATCAGAAAACTAAATTATAAAAGAATTACAAAAAAACAGAGCAAACTAGAATGCTATTTGGCCCTAAACAGAGAGTACACAGTGGCAGAATACCTGACCACTGTGACTGACCCAAACTCAAGGAAAGCTTTGACTATGTACAGACTCAGTGAGCATAGCCTTGCTATTGAGAAAGGCCGCCGTAGGCAGACCTGTCTCTCAAGAGAAGACAGGCTATGTGCACACTGCCCACAACATGAGGTGGAAACTGAGCTGCACTTCCTAACCTCCTGCCCAATGTATGACCATATTAGTATATTAGTGGAGAACAAAGATTAATGTAAATAACAACCTATATTTATCTGTTTATATATTTTCCCTTTCAAACTTTGTTACAACACTATACATAGCCAATAATATAATATTTGAAATGTCTATTTTCTTTTAAAACTTTTCTTCTGTGTAATGTTAACTAATGTTTCCCTTGTCTAGTTCCCTTCTGTTTATTGTCTATTCCATTTGCTTTGGTTTTCCCATGCAAATAAAGCTCTTTGAATTGAATTTGATTGAGAGGAGAAGAGAGGAGAGAAGAAAGGAGAGGAGAGGAGAGAGGAGAGGAGAAAGGAGAGGAGAGGAGAAAGGAGAGGAGAGGAGAAAGGAGAGGAGAAAGGAGAGGAGAAAGGAGAGGAGAAAGGAGAGGAGAAAGGAGAGGAGAGAAGAAAGGAGAGGAGAGAGGAGAGAAGAGGAGAGAAGAAAGGAGAGGAGAGAAGAAAGGAGAGGAGAGAAGAAAGGAGAGGAGAGAAGAAAGGAGAGGAGAGAAGAAAGGAGAGGAGAGAAGAAAGGAGAGGAGAGGAGAGGAGAGGAGAGGAGAGAGGAGAGAAGAAAGGAGAGGAGAGAAGAAAGGAGAGGAGAGGAGAGAGGAGAGGAGATGAAAAAGGAGAGGAGAGAGGAGAGGAGAAAGGAGAGGAGAGAGGAGAGGAGAGAGGAGAGAGGAGAGAGGAGAGGAGAGAGGACAGAAGAAAGGAGATGAGAGGAGAAAGGAGAGGAGAGGAGAGAGGAGAGGAGAAAGGAGAGGAGAGGAGAGAGGAGAGGAGAGAGCAGAGCTGTGAGTAAATTCTGTTCCAATGAGTCTGTAATATAAAGTCCTTTTCCTTGGCGGGAGACATCAACCAACGCAGAGTATACGTTCAAAATGGCACCCTATTTAGTGCACTACCCTACAGGGCCATGGTCAAAAGTAGTGCACTATTTAGGGGATAGGGTGCCATTTGGGATTCATCCACTTACTGTGTGTTGATGGGATTGGAAATGAGTCTCTGGTGGAGGGATACAGTGGAGAGTCAGAACTAAAGTAGTTCCTCTATTTCCCACGGCAACCCCCTTGACAACAAACACAGAGTCATATTAGTGTGGAATGATTCCGTGGTGGAGGGATACAGCAGAGAGAGTCAGAATTAAAATACACAACACCATCCACCTTGACAACAATATATACCAGGTCATCTCAAGCCACCGTATAGTGAGTGGATACATATTTACTATTTATTTAGTGTATTCTCTCCTCCTCTCACTACTCCTCTCTCCTCCTCTCTCTCCTCCTCTCTCTCCTCCTCTCACTACTCCTCTCTCCTCTCTCTCCTCCTCTCTCTTCTCACTCCTCCTCTCTCCTCCTCTCTCCTCCTCTCTCTACTCCTCTCTCCTCTCTCCTCTCACTACTCCTCTCTCTCCTCCTCTCTCCTCTCACTACTCCTCTCTCTCCTCCTCTCTCCTCTCACTACTCCTCTCTCCTCCTCTCTCTCCTCTCTCTACTCCTCTCTCCTCCTCTCTCCTCCTCTCTCCTCTCACTACTCCTCTCACTACTCCTCTCACTACTCCTCCCTCCTCTCTCTCCTCCTCTCTCTCCTCCTCTCTCTCCTCCTCTCTCTCCTCTCACTACTCATCTCTCCTCCCCTCTCTCCTCCTCTCACTACTCCTCTCTCCTCCTCTCTCCTCTCACTACTCCTCTCTCCTCCTCTCTCTCCTCCTCTCACTACTCCTCTCTCCTCTCTCTCCTCTCACTACTCCTCTCTCCTCCTCTCTCTCCTCCTCTCACTACTCATCTCACTACTCACTACTCCTCTCTCCTCTCACTACTCATCTCTCTCCTCTCACTACTCATCTCTCTCCTCTCACTACTCCTCTCTACTTCTCTCTCCTCCTCTCTCCTCTCACTACTCCTCTCTCCTCCTCTCCCCTCCTCCTCTCTCTCCTCCTCTCTCGCCTCCTCTCACTACTCCTCACTACTCCTCTCTCCTCTCTCGACTCCTCTCTCGACTCCTCTCTCGACTCCTCTCTCGACTCCTCTCTCGACTCCTCTCTCTCCTCTCTCTCTCCTCCTCTCTCTCCTCCTCTCTCTCTCCTCCTCTCTCTCCTCCTCTCTCTCCTCCTCTCTCTCCCCTCCTCTCCCCTGTGCAGCATCAGACCAACAAATATACTTCAACATAAGAATCATTGCAAAACTTCTTGTTTGACCTCTTATACACTATATTAGGTCCAGCCTTTGGAACTTTGTTTTTTTCCCAGATCTGGCTACTATGCTATGATCACTACATCCGATGGGTTTGGATACTGCTTTAAAGCACATTTCTGTAGTATCAGTAAACGTGGAGAACAAAGTGAGAGTTTAAGTTGAAAAACGCAGCGTTTTGGCGCTGCTGAAGATGCTACAACATCTGAAAACCACTGTGATGATTATTCCTCTGATTCTGAGCCTCGGTCTGAACACCTCCGAGGCTCGAAGCTCGAAAAAGACAGAACGGTGCGCAACTGAGCAGGTGCCAACACCCAATGAAGCGGTGGAACAGGATAGAACAAGCCAATCCCACGGGCCGGAATTAACAGAACGTAATGGCATCACTGAGAGAGAGAAGGCCCTACATCTCTAAAAAGTCTACAACAATCCTCCCTAGACTAGTCTACAATACAATGATCCTCTCTAGACTAGTCTACAACAATGCAATGATCCTCCCTAGACTAGTCTACAACACAATGATCCTCCCTAGACTAGTCTACAACACAACAATCCTCCCTAGACTAGTCTACAATACAATGATCCTCTCTAGACTAGTCTACAACAATACAATGATCCTCCCTAGACTAGTCTACAATACAATGATCCTCCCTAGACTAGTCTACAACACAATGATCCTCCCTAGACTAGTCTACAACACAACAATCCTCCCTAGACTAGTCTACAATACAATGATCCTCCCTAGACTAGTCTACAATACAATGATCCTCTCTAGACTAGTCTACAATACAATGATCCTCCCTAGACTAGTCTACAACAACACAATGATCCTCCCTAGACTAGTCTACAGCACAATGATCCTCCCTAGACTAGTCTACAACAATGCAATGATCCTCCCTAGACTAGTCTACAACACAATGATCCTCCCTAGACTAGTCTACAACACAATGATCCTCCCTAGACTAGTCTACAATACAATGATCCTCTCTAGACTAGTCTACAATACAATGATCCTCCCTAGACTAGTCTACAATACAATGATCCTCCCTAGACTAGTCTACAATACAATGATCCTCCCTAGACTAGTCTACAACAACACAATGATCCTCCCTAGACTAGTCTACAATACAATGATCCTCTCTAGACTAGTCTACAATACAATGATCCTCCCTAGACTAGTCTACAATACAATGATCCTCCCTAGACTAGTCTACAATACAATGATCCTCCCTAGACTAGTCTACAACAACACAATGATCCTCCCTAGACTAGTCTACAATACAATGATCCTCCCTAGACTAGTCTACAACAACACAATGATCCTCCCTAGACTAGTCTACAATACAATGATCCTCTCTAGACTAATCTACAACACAATGATCCTCCCTAGACTAGTCTACAATACAATGATCCTCTCTAGACTAGTCTACAATACAATGATCCTCCCTAGACTAGTCTACAACACAATCATCCTCCCTAGACTAGTCTATAACAATACAATGATCCTCCCTAGACTAGTCTACAACACAATGATCCTCCCTAGACTAGTCTACAATACAATGATCCTCTCTAGACTAGTCTACAACACAATGATCCTCCCTAGACTAGTCTACAATACAATGATCCTCCCTAGACTAGTCTACAACAACACAATGATCCTCCTTAGACTAGTCTACAACACAATGATCCTCCCTAGACTAGTCTACAACAATACAATGATCCTCCCTAGACTAGTCTACAACAACACAATGATCCTCCCTAGACTAGTCTACAACACAATGATCCTCCATAGACTAGTCTACAACACAATGATCCTCCCTAGACTAGTCTACAACAATACAATGATCCTCCCTAGACTAGTCTACAACACAATGATCCTCTCTAGACTAGTCTACAATACAATGATCCTCCCTAGACTAGTCTACAACACAATGATCCTCCCTAGACTAGTCTACAATACAATGATCCTCCCTAGACTAGTCTACAACACAACGATCCTCCCTAGACTAGTCTACAACACAACGATCCTCCCTAGACTAGTCTACAACACAATGATCCTCCCTAGACTAGTCTACAACACAATGATCCTCCCTAGACTAGTCTACAATACAATGATCCTCCCTAGACTAGTCTACAACACAATGATCCTCCCTAGACTAGTCTATAACAACACAATGATCCTCCCTAGACTAGTCTACAACAATACAATGATCCTCCCTAGACTAGTCTACAATACAATGATCCTCCCTAGACTAGTCTACAATACAATGATCCTCCCTAGACTAGTCTATAACAACACAATGATCCTCCCTAGACTACAACACAATGATCCTCCCTAGACTACAACACAATGATCCTCCCTAGACTAGTCTACAACACAATGATCCTCCCTAGACTAGTCTACAACACAATGATCCTCCCTAGACTAGTCTACAACACAATTATCCTCCCTAGACTAGTCTACAATACAATGATCCTCCCTAGACTAGTCTACAACACAATGATCCTCCCTAGACTAGTCTACAACACAATGATCCTCCCTAGACTAGTCTACAACACAATGATCCTCCCTAGACTAGTCTACAATACAATGATCCTCTCTAGACTAGTCTACAATACAATGATCCTCCCTAGACTAGTCTACAACACAATGATCCTCCCTAGACTAGTCTACAATACAATGATCCTCCCTAGACTAGTCTACAACAACACAATGATCCTCCCTAGACTAGTCTACAATACAATGATCCTCCCTAGACTAGTCTACAATACAATGATCCTCCCTAGACTAGTCTACAACAATACAATGATCCTCCCTAGACTAGTCTACAATACAATGATCCTCCCTAGACTAGTCTACAATACAATGATCCTCCCTAGACTAGTCTACAATACAATGATCCTCCCTAGACTAGTCTACAACAATACAATGATCCTCCCTAGACTAGTCTACAACAATACAATGATCCTCCCTAGACTAGTCTACAACACAATGATCCTCCCTAGACTAGTCTACAACAATACAATGATCCTCCCTAGACTAGTCTACAACACAATGATCCTCCCTAGACTAGTCTACAACAATACAATGATCCTCTCTAGACTAGTCTACAACACAATGATCCTCCCTAGACTAGTCTACAACAATACAATGATCCTCTCTAGACTAGTCTACAACAACACAATGATCCTCCCTAGACTAGTCTACAACAATACAATGATCCTCCCTAGACTAGTCTACAACAACACAATGATCCTCCCTAGACTAGTCAACAACACAATGATCCTCCATAGACTAGTCTACAACACAATGATCCTCCCTAGACTAGTCTACAACAATACAATGATCCTCCCTAGACTAGTCTACAACACAATGATCCTCTCTAGACTAGTCTACAACACAATGATCCTCCCTAGACTAGTCTACAATACAATGATCCTCCCTAGACTAGTCTACAACACAACGATCCTCCCTAGACTAGTCTACAACACAATGATCCTCCCTAGACTAGTCTACAACACAATGATCCTCCCTAGACTAGTCTACAACACAATGATCCTCCCTAGACTAGTCTACAATACAATGATCCTCCCTAGACTAGTCTACAACACAATGATCCTCCCTAGACTAGTCTATAACAACACAATGATCCTCCCTAGACTAGTCTACAACAATACAATGATCCTCCCTAGACTAGTCTACAATACAATGATCCTCCCTAGACTAGTCTACAACACAATGATCCTCCCTAGACTAGTCTATAACAACACAATGATCCTCCCTAGACTACAACACAATGATCCTCCCTAGACTACAACACAATGATCCTCCCTAGACTAGTCTACAACACAATGATCCTCCCTAGACTAGTCTATAACACAATGATCCTCCCTAGACTAGTCTACAACACAATGATCCTCCCTAGACTAGTCTACAATACAATGATCCTCCCTAGACTAGTCTACAACACAATGATCCTCCCTAGACTAGTCTACAACACAATGATCCTCCCTAGACTAGTCTACAACACAATAATCCTCCCTAGACTAGTCTACAACACAATGATCCTCCCTAGACTAGTCTACAACACAATGATCCTCCCTAGACTAGTCTACAACAACACAATGATCCTCCCTAGACTAGTCTACAATACAATGATCCTCCCTAGACTAGTCTACAACACAATGATCCTCCCTAGACTAGTCTACAACAATACAATGATCCTCCCTAGACTAGTCTACAACACAATGATCCTCCCTAGACTAGTCTACAACAACACAATGATCCTCTCTAGACTAGTCTACAATACAATGATCCTCCCTAGACTAGACTACAACAATACAATGATCCTCCCTAGACTAGTCTACAACACAATGATCCTCCCTAGACTAGTCTACAACACAATGATCCTCCCTAGACTAGTCTACAATACAATGATCCTCCCTAGACTAGTCTACAACAACACAATGATCCTCCCTAGACTGGTCTACAATACAATGATCCTCCCTAGACTAGTCTACAACAATACAATGATCCTCTATAGACTAGTCTACAATACAATGATCCTCCCTAGACTAGTCTACAGCACAATGATCCTCCATAGACTAGTCTACAATACAATGATCCTCCCTAGACTAGTCTACAAAACAATGATCCTCCCTAGACTAGTCTACAACACAATGATCCTCCCTAGACTAGTCTATAACACAATGATCCTCCCTAGACTAGTCTACAACACAATGATCCTCTCTAGACTAGTCTACAACACAATGATCCTCCCTAGACTAGTCTACAACACAATGATCCTCCCTAGACTAGTCTACAACAACACAAGGATCCTCCCTAGACTAGTCTACAACAACACAATGATCCTCCCTAGACTAGTCTACAACACACTGATCCTCTCTAGACTAGTCTACAACAATACAATGATCCTCTCTAGACTTGTCTACAATACAATTATCCTCCCTAGACTAGTTTACAACACAATTATCCTCCCTAGACGAGTCTACAACAACACAATGATCCTCCCTAGACTAGTCTACAACAATACAATGATCCTCTCTAGACTAGTCTACAACACAATGATCCTCCCTAGACTAGTCTACAACAACACAATGATCCTCTCTAGACTAGTCTACAATACAATGATCCTCCCTAGACTAGACTACAACAATACAATGATCCTCCCTAGACTAGTCTACAACACAATGATCCTCCCTAGACTAGTCTACAACACAATGATCCTCTCTAGACTAGTCTACAATACAATGATCCTCTCTAGACTAGTCTACAACAACACAATGATCCTCCCTAGACTAGTCTACAGCACAATGATCCTCCCTAGACTAGCCTACACCACAATGATCCTCCATAGACTAGTCTACAACACAATGATCCTCTCTAGACTAGTCTACAACAACACAATGATCCTCCCTAGACTAGTCTACAACACAATGATCCTCCCTAGACTAGTCTACAACAACACAATGATCCTCCCTAGACTAGTCTACAATACAATGATCCTCCCTAGACTAGTCTACAATACAATGATCCTCTCTAGACTAGTCTACAACAATACAATGATCCTCCCTAGACTAGTCTACAACAATACAATGATCCTCCCTAGACTAGTCTACAACACAATGATCCTCCCTAGACTAGTCTACAACAATACAATGATCCTCCCTAGACTAGTCTACAACAATACAATGATCCTCCCTAGACTAGTCTACAACAATACAATGATCCTCCCTAGACTAGTCTACAACACAATGATCCTCCCTAGACTAGTCTACAACACAATGATCCTCTCCCGACTAGTCTACAACACAATGATCCTCTCTAGACTAGTCTACAATACAATGATCCTCTCTAGACTGGTCTACAATACAATGATCCTCCCTAGACTAGTCTACAACACAATGATCCTCCCTAGACTAGTCTACAACACAATGATCCTCTCTAGACTAGTCTACAACAACACAATGATCCTCCCTAGACTAGTCTACAATACAATGATCCTCTCTAGACTAGTCTACAATACAATGATCCTCTCTAGACTAGTCTACAATACAATGATCCTCTCTAGACTAGTCTACAACACAATGATCCTCCCTAGACTAGTCTACAACAACACAATGATCCTCCCTAGACTAGTCTACAACACAATGATCCTCTCTAGACTAGTCTACAATACAATGATCCTCTCTAGACTAGTCTACAATACAATGATCCTCTCTAGACTAGTCTACAACACAATGATCCTCCCTAGACTAGTCTACAATACAATGATCCTCTCTAGACTAGTCTACAATACAATGATCCTCTCTAGACTAGTCTACAACAACACAATGATCCTCTCTAGACTAGTCTACAATGCAATGATCCTCCCTAGACTAGTCTACAACACAATGATCCTCTCTAGACTAGTCTACAACACAATGATCCTCCCTAGACTAGTCTACAACAATACAATGGTCCTCCCTAGACTAGTCTACAGCACAATGATCCTCCCTAGACTAGTCTACAACACAATGATCCTCCCTAGACTAGTCTACAATACAATGATCCTCCCTAGACTAGTCTACAATACAATGATCCTCTCTAGACTAGTCTACAACACAATGATCCTCTCTAGACTAGTCTACAACAACACAATGATCCTCCCTAGACTAGTCTACAACAACACAATGATCCTCCCTAGACTAGTCTACAACACAATGATCCTCCCTAGACTAGTCTACAATACAATGATCCTCCCTAGACTAGTCTACAATACAATGATCCTCTCTAGACTAGTCTACAACACAATGATCCTCCCTAGACTAGTCTACATCACAATGATCCTCCCTAGACTAGTCTACAACAACACAATGATCCTCCCTAGACTAGTCTACAATACAATGATCCTCCCTAGACTAGTCTACATTACAATGATCCTCCCTAGACTAGTCTACAACAACACAATGATCCTCCCTAGACTAGTCTACAACAACACAATGATCCTCCCTAGACTAGTCTACAACACAATGATCCTCCCTAGACTAGTCTACAACAACACAATGATCCTCCCTAGACTAGTCTACAACAACACAATGATCCTCCCTAGACTAGTCTACAACAACACAATGATCCTCCCTAGACTAGTCTACAACACAATGATCCTCCCTAGACTAGTCTACAACAACACAATGATCATCCCTAGACTAGTCTATAACACAATGATCCTCTCTAGACTAGTCTACAACACAATGATCCTCTCTAGACTAGTCTACATTACAATGATCCTCCCTAGACTAGTCTACAACAATGCAATGATCCTCCCTAGACTAGTCTACAACACAATGATCCTCCCTAGACTAGTCTACAACAATGCAATGATCCTCCCTAGACTAGTCTACAACACAATGATCCTCCATAGACTAGTCTACAACACAATGATCCTCCCTAGACTAGTCTACATTACAATGATCCTCCCTAGACTAGTCTACAACACAATGATCCTCCCTAGACTAGTCTACAACAACACAATGATCCTCCCTAGACTAGTCTACAACAACACAATGTAATTAATGACTGCATTATTGTTTTCAAGTGAGTATAACTGACTACACCATTCTACTGTAGACTGTAAAAATGCAGTGAAAATGTCATTAGAATAAAATATAAATATAAAAGGTACAAAAACCCTGTTATTTGAATGATTCATTCATTCCATTCAGATCAGATCTGTACAGATTATAGAAAGAAACAAGAAGCAAGCTGTATTTTTTTACTTCTGATATTGATGCACTGATTCCAGGGCCTAAAATGACCACCTGTCAAATGCAGGTAGATTATGGCACTGGTGGATAAGATGTATATTTAACCAGCCATGTTGGCAGGTGATCAGGGCTCCCCCGTGCATCTCACTCACATCTGCGAATATAAATAGAAATCGAGTATGAGCACATTTATAGCAAAAATAAATGGTGCAGTAGCTGTTTTTTCAAAGTGTTGTATTCATTTTGTTTCATAGACGGTAGCTAACACACAAAGAACTAGGAATCGAATAATAAACCCGATCCGCAGCAGCACAGCCTGGCTGGGCAGCTGTACACACTGTGATTGGGCAGCGATTGTGATTGAAGTGCTGAGATAAGATTCATTTTTAGAAGCACTACGCACAGCGATAAAAGTTTACTCTAATTTACTCAAAATTCGACTTTAAGTGAGACTTTGTCCTCGTGTCTTTTTGGCATTTACATTGTTTTGTTACACAAAGCTGGGTTGTTTTTTCCACTGTTTGAGTTTGTTTCAAGTGTTACCGAAGACACATTGGCTACTAGTCAATTCACAGGCACACTGTCACGGACAACTCAGAGTGCCTTGGTCGCCATGGTAACCTCCCCACTGAAAAGGGCAGCTGAATTTTAAAAATAAAATCTGTGATAATATTGAGCAATATACCACATCACTTCTCACTGGTAATACAGTGCATTCAGAAAGTATTCAGACTTTCCCCCACATTTTGTTATGTTACAGCCTTATTCTAAAATTAATTAAATCGTTTTTTTCCCACCTCATCAATATACACACACAATTCCCCATAATGATGAAGACACTACGAGCTTGGCACACCTGTATTTGGGGAGTTTCTCCCATTCTTCTCTGCAGATCCTCTCAAGCTCTGTCAGGTTGGATGGGGAGCGTCTCTGCATAGCAATTTTCAGGTCTCTCCAGTGATGTTTGATCGGGTTCAAGTTCCCTGACCAAGGCCCTTCTCCCCCAATTGCTCAGTATGGCTGGGCAGCCAGCTGTAGGAAGAGTCTTGGTGGTTCCAGACCTTCAATGCTTCAGAAATGTTTTGGTAACCTTCCTCAGATCTGTGCCTCAACACAATCCTGTCTCAGAGCTCTACGAACAATTCCTTCGACCTCATGGCTTGGTTTTTGCTCTGACATGCTCTTTCAACTATGGGACCTTATATAGACAGGTGTGTGCATTTCCAAATCATGTCCAATCAATTGAATTTACCACAGGTGGACTCCAATCAAGTTGTAGAAACATCTCAAGGACTATCAATGGAAACAGGATGCACCTGAGCTCAATTTCAAGTCTCATAGCAAAGGGCATGAACAGTGATGTAAATAAGGTATTTTAAAAATGAATTTCAAACATTTCTAAAAACCTGTTTTCGCTTTGTCATTATGTGGTATTGTGTGTAGATTGATGAGGAAAACATTTAATTGAATCCATTTTAGAATAAGGTTGTAACGTAACAAAATGTGGGAAAAGGGAAGGGGTCTGAATACTTTCCTGATGTAATTAATTGTAATTCCAGGATCCAAACTGTGCAACGGCACTTTCGATAAATGCAAAGAGACATCTTTTACAAAACACCAAAATAGTTAAATGATATTCGGAGATTGTGAAACCAAGCCTTAGATACTGAGAGGGATGTTTGTTTCTGTTTGTCGAGATTTACATCCTCTATTTGATTGTGGTGTTGAAAACGCTGTCACGACTTCGACCGAGGCAGGCTCCTAGGCACCTTCCTAGAGGGAAGTTACAACCCCTCCCCGTTCCACAACGGCCTTGGTCGCACCTGTCCGTAGATTTTCTGACCGATCTTCCCCTGTCTCAGGGGAACACTACGGTACTGGTGATTGTGGATCGGTTCTCGAAGTCCTGTCGTCTCCTCCCGTTGCCCGGTATGCCTACAGCCCTACAGACTGCGGAGGCATTATTCACCCACGTCTTCCGGCACTACGGGGTGCCGGAGGACATTGTTTCTGATCGGGGTCCCCAATTCACGTCCCGAGTATGGAGGGCGTTTATGGAGCGGTTGGGGGTCTCGGTCAGCCTTACCTCCGGTTATCACCCTGAGAGTAATGGGCAGGTGGAGAGAGTGAACCAGGAGGTGGGTAGGTTTCTGCGGTCGTATTGTCAGGACCGGCCAGGGGAGTGGGCGAGATACATTCCCTGGGCCGAAATGGCCCAGAACTCACTACGCCACTCCTCTACTAACATGTCCCCCTTTCAGTGTGTATTGGGGTACCAGCCGGTCCTGGCACCATGGCATCCGAGCCAGACCGAGGCTCCTGCGGTGGAGGAATGGGTGCAGCGCTCCAAGGAGACATGGAGAGCCGTCCAGGAATCACTCCAACAAGCTAGTGGACGGCAGAAGAGGAGTGCTGACCGCCACCGCAGTGAGGCCCCCGTGTTTGTACCGGGGGAGAGGGTCTGGCTCTCGACCCGAAACCTGCCCCTCCGCTTGCCCTGCCGGAAGCTGGGTCCGCAGTGTGTAGGGCCCTTCAAAGTCCTGAGGAGAATAAACGAGGTGTGTTATCGATTACAACTCCCTTCCTATTATCGTATTAACCCCTCGTTTCATGTGTCTCTCCTCAGGCCGGTGGTAGCTGGTCCCCTGCAGGACGGTGAGGTACCGGAGGTCCCTCCTCCCCCTCTGGACATCGAGGGGTCCCCGGCGTACACGATACGGGCCATTCTGGACTCGAGACGCCGGGTGAGGGGCCTGCAGTACCTCGTGGACTGGGAGGGGTACGGTCCGGAGGAGAGGTGCTGGGTACCGGTGGGGGACATTTTGGATCCGTCTATGTTGAGGGATTTCCATCGCCTCCATCCGGATCGCCCTGCACCTCGTCCTCCGGGTCGACCTCGAGGCCGGTGTCGGCGCGCTGCGGGAGCCGCGCGTCAGAGGGGGGGTACTGTCACGACTTCGACCGAGGCAGGCTCTCCTTCCCGTTCGGGTGGCGTTCGGCGGTCGTCGTCACCGGCCTATTAGCTGCCACTGATCCTTTTCTCCCCCTCCCTATGTGTTTATTGGGCGCACCTGTTTTGTATGAGGGTTAATTAGTTGGGCTTATTTAATCAGCCGGCATACACGTTTCTTTGTGCGGGATTGTTTGTTTGTAAGTGGTGGTGTTTGTTTCGTGCATCGTGTTTGCTGTACTGTTTTCGTATTCCCCGTGTCTGGGGTTGTTTAAGTGGTCACCCAGTGTGTTAGTTGGGTGGCCTAGTTTTCTTCATGTTCATTAAAGAACATTTGGTTATTGCACCTGCTGTTGCCTGCGCTTGACTTCCACTCCGACACCCAGGCCTTACAGAATCCCGCACCCGAAAATATGGAGTCAGCAGGAGCAGCGGCCAACCCTCTCCCATCGATGGAGGAACAGGTGTTCCATCACACCACGGTTATCCACCGTATTGGATCAGCGATGGAGTCAATAATGGAACGTATGGATCGATGGGAGAGGAGTGGTTTCCTCTCTCCACCTTCGGCTCCTCCAGCCCAGGACTCTCCATCCCTCGGCTCCAGCGCTCTCCATCTGACACTCCCGAGGGATTATGATGGATCGGCGGCGGGGTGCCAGGGGTTCCTACTCCAACTGGAGCTGTACCTTGCCACCGTAAGACCCACTCCCTCGGGAGCGGAGAGGGTGAGTGTCCTCGTCTCCTGCCTCACGGGTCGTGCTCTGGAGTGGGCAAACGCAGTCTGGAATGGCCCAGACTCAGCGAAGGAGCACTACCCAGAGTTCACCCGCCGTTTTCGGGCCGTATTTGACCATCCTCCAGAGGGCCGAGCGGCGGGAGAACGACTGTTCCACCTTAGGCAGGAGAAGAGGAGCGCCCAGGATTACGCGCTGGAGTTCCGGACCCTGGCTGCAGGATCTGGGTGGAACGACAGGGCCCTTATTGATCACTACCGGTGTAGTCTCCGGGAGGACGTCCGCAGGGAGCTAGCATGTCGGGACACCGCTCTTTCCCTGGATGAGCTGATTGACATGTCTATCCGTCTGGACAATCTGCTGGCTGCCCGCGGGCGTTCTGAGAGGGTCCTGTACGTTCCACCACCCAGCCCCTCCGCTCCTATTCCGATGGAGGTGGGAGGGGCTGGGCAGAGGGGTACCGGAGGAGGAGGCTCTCCCTGCACCAGCTGTGGTCGGAGAGGACACACGGCCGATCGGTGCTGGGGGGGTCCGTCTGGGAGTCGAGATGGCAGGCGGAACACTTCTCGATCACCCCAGGTGAGTCCGCACCAAACTCACCCAGAACCCCCTGTTAGTCACATGTTTGTCTTGATTTTTTTCCTCAAATTTTTCCCCTCTTCCCAGCATAGGGCGCTAGTCGATTCAGGCGCAGCTGGGAACTTTATGGATCGCGGACTCGCTTTTAGGTTACGGGTTCCGCTTGTGCCGATAGATTCTCCCTTTCCCGTGCACTCCCTAGATAGCCGGCCATTAGGGTCAGGGGTGGTCAGGGAGACCACGGTTCCCCTGGACATGGTGACGCAGGGGAATCATAAGGAGCGTATTAGCTTTTATATTATTGATTCGCCTGCGTTTCCGGTGGTACTAGGGATTCCCTGGCTGGCCCGGCACAATCCTAAAATTTCGTGGAAACAGGGGGTTCTCCAGGGGTGGTCAAAGGAGTGTTCTGGAAGGTGTTTGGGAGTTTCCATCGGTGCCACGTCGGTGGAGAGTCCAGACCAGGGTTCCACGGTGCGCATTCCCCCCGAGTATGCCGATTTGGCAATCGCTTTCAGTAAAAGGAAAGCGACTAAATTACCACCTTATCGACCGGGAAGGGATTGTGCGATAGATCTCCAGGTAGACGCTGCGCTTCCCAAGAGTCACGTGTACCCATTATCCCAAGAGGAGACGGTGGCTATGGAGACATATGTCACTGAGTCTCTGGGACAGGGGTACATTCGGTCCTCCATCTCACCCGCCTCCTCGAGTTTCTTTTTTGTGAAGAAAAAGGAGGGAGGTTTGCGTCCGTGTATTGATTATAGAGGTCTAAATGCCATCACAGTGGGGTTTAGTTACCCACTACCTCTCATTGCTACGGCAATGGAATCATTTCACGGAGCGCAGTTCTTCACAAAATTGGATCTCAGGAGCGCGTATAGTCTGGTGCGTATTCGGAAGGGAGACGAGTGGAAAACCGCATTTAGTACCACATCGGGCCATTATGAGTACTGCGTCATGCCGTATGGGTTAAAGAATGCTCCAGCCGTTTTCCAATCCTTTGTAGACGATATTCTCAGGGACCTGCACGGGCAGGGAGTGGTTGTTTATATCGATGACATTCTGATCTACTCAGCCACTTACGCCGCGCATGTGTCTCTGGTACGCAAGGTGCTTGGTAGACTACTGGAGCATGACCTATATGTCAAGGCTGAGAAGTGTGTGTTCTCCAAACGAGCCGTCTCTTTTCTGGGTTATCGCATTTCCACCTCGGGCGTGGTGGTAGGGAGTGACCGCATTAAGGCCGTGCGTAATTGGCCGACTCCGACCACGGTAAAAGAAGTGCAGCGGTTTTTGGGTTTTGCCAACTACTACCGGAGGTTTATCCGGGGTTTTGGCCAGGTGGCAGCTCCTATTACCTCACTGCTTAAGGGGGGTCCGGTGCGTTTGCAGTGGTCAGCAAAAGCGGACAGAGCTTTTAACAGGTTGAAGGCGCTGTTCACGGATGCGCCCGTGTTGGCACATCCGGATCCCTCTCTAGCATTCATAGTGGAGGTGGACGCGTCCGAGGCTGGGGTAGGTGCCGTGCTATCACAGCGCTCTGGTACGCCACCAAAACTCCACCCCTGTGCTTTCTTCTCGAAGAAGCTCAGCCCAGCGGAGCGTAACTATGATGTGGGGGACCGGGAGTTGTTAGCAGTGGTCAGTGCCCTGAAGGTGTGGAGACACTGGCTTGAGGGGGCTAAGCACCCTTTTCTCATCTGGACCGACCACCAGAATTTGGAGTATATTCGGGCAGCCAGGAGACTGAATCCACGTCAAGCAAGGTGGGCCATGTTCTTTACCCGATTCCAGTTTACCTTAACGTATAGACCGGGCTCCCAGAACGTAAAGGCGGATGCACTGTCCCGTTTTTACGACTCGGACGATCGGCCCACCGAACCCACTCCCATCCTTCCCGCCTCTAGGCTGATAGCACCAGTGGTGTGGGAAGTGGACTCGGACATCGAGCGGGCGTTACGGGCGGAACCCGCTCCTCCTCAGTGTCCGGTGGGGCGGAAGTACGTGCCGCTTGGTGTCCGGGACAAATTGATTCGGTGGGCTCATGTTCTACCCTCCTCGGGTCACCCTGGGGTGAAGAGGACAGTGGGGAGCCTTCGGGGGAGGTATTGGTGGCCTACCTTGGCAAGAGACGTTAGGGTTTATGTTTCCTCCTGTTCGGTATGCGCCCAGAGTAAGGCTCCTAGGCACCTTCCTAGAGGGAAGTTACAACCCCTCCCCGTTCCACAACGGCCTTGGTCGCACCTGTCCGTAGATTTTCTGACCGATCTTCCCCTGTCTCAGGGGAACACTACGGTACTGGTGATTGTGGATCGGTTCTCGAAGTCCTGTCGTCTCCTCCCGTTGCCCGGTATGCCTACAGCCCTACAGACTGCGGAGGCATTATTCACCCACGTCTTCCGGCACTACGGGGTGCCGGAGGACATTGTTTCTGATCGGGGTCCCCAATTCACGTCCCGAGTATGGAGGGCGTTTATGGAGCGGTTGGGGGTCTCGGTCAGCCTTACCTCCGGTTATCACCCTGAGAGTAATGGGCAGGTGGAGAGAGTGAACCAGGAGGTGGGTAGGTTTCTGCGGTCGTATTGTCAGGACCGGCCAGGGGAGTGGGCGAGATACATTCCCTGGGCCGAAATGGCCCAGAACTCACTACGCCACTCCTCTACTAACATGTCCCCCTTTCAGTGTGTATTGGGGTACCAGCCGGTCCTGGCACCATGGCATCCGAGCCAGACCGAGGCTCCTGCGGTGGAGGAATGGGTGCAGCGCTCCAAGGAGACATGGAGAGCCGTCCAGGAATCACTCCAACAAGCTAGTGGACGGCAGAAGAGGAGTGCTGACCGCCACCGCAGTGAGGCCCCCGTGTTTGTACCGGGGGACAGGGTCTGGCTCTCGACCCGAAACCTGCCCCTCCGCTTGCCCTGCCGGAAGCTGGGTCCGCAGTGTGTAGGGCCCTTCAAAGTCCTGAGGAGAATAAACGAGGTGTGTTATCGATTACAACTCCCTTCCTATTATCGTATTAACCCCTCGTTTCATGTGTCTCTCCTCAGGCCGGTGGTAGCTGGTCCCCTGCAGGACGGTGAGGTACCGGAGGTCCCTCCTCCCCCTCTGGACATCGAGGGGTCCCCGGCGTACACGATACGGGCCATTCTGGACTCGAGACGCCGGGTGAGGGGCCTGCAGTACCTCGTGGACTGGGAGGGGTACGGTCCGGAGGAGAGGTGCTGGGTACCGGTGGGGGACATTTTGGATCCGTCTATGTTGAGGGATTTCCATCACCTCCATCCGGATCGCCCTGCACCTCGTCCTCCGGGTCGACCTCGAGGCCGGTGTCGGCGCGCTGCGGGAGCCGCGCGTCAGAGGGGGGGTACTGTCACGACTTCGACCGAGGCAGGCTCTCCTTCCCGTTCGGGTGGCGTTCGGCGGTCGTCGTCACCGGCCTATTAGCTGCCACTGATCCTTTTCTCCCCCTCCCTATGTGTTTATTGGGCGCACCTGTTTTGTATGAGGGTTAATTAGTTGGGCTTATTTAATCAGCCGGCATACACGTTTCTTTGTGCGGGATTGTTTGTTTGTAAGTGGTGGTGTTTGTTTCGTGCATCGTGTTTGCTGTACTGTTTTCGTATTCCCCGTGTCTGGGGTTGTTTAAGTGGTCACCCAGTGTGTTAGTTGGGTGGCCTAGTTTTCTTCATGTTCATTAAAGAACATTTGGTTATTGCACCTGCTGTTGCCTGCGCTTGACTTCCACTCCGACACCCAGGCCTTACATTCACAACCTTCAGCTCAAATAATGGCTTCCATTTATTTCAAGAAATAGCGTAATTTTTTATGTGGTTGCATCAATGCATGCTTCAAAATATGTGACTCGTTTCAGGAAAGTAGGCGTATGTCGCACGTCACTGCTTCACAGGAGTGGCATTTGAACATAAACATGTTTTAAAATATCAAAATGTGTTTTTTTTGGCAGGAATGCCTTCTGGAACATGTGAACTTTCATGTACCTTAATAACAAACTTGAATTCCATCCATAAATGCGAATATTATTATTTTTGTTAAATACGAGACTAGTTGGTTTAGCCCCGTAAAAAGACAGGAACCTTCCCGCTAGCCATGATTAGCTGAGATAATGGGTGGGCTGGAAATGCCGGAAGATGAGTTTGGATTGGTCTGTCATGTAGCTTGCTTCTGTCTATAACGTGAGCTGTTCAGTATGTGTTTATAGTCCTTTCTACCACGCGAAAAATGTACCTTTCTCAACAACATTGATGCTCTGAATTTAGCTGATGCTATGAATTTAGCTGGTGCTATTGGCAGATCAGTTGGAAAAAGTGATGGGCTACTTTCTGTCCACGCCACAGTCAGTGTGAACCGGAGTGACTTGGGACAACACTGACCAAACAAGATGTAGCTACAAACAAAACAGAGTTAAATGGTTCCAGTCTGCCATGAAGTGTTCATCCATGTATACGGGTAAGAGTCTAGTCTTCAACTGGCAGCTTCATTAAATAGTACCCGCAAAACACCGGTCTTAATGTCAACAGGGAAGAGACGACTCAGGGATGAGTTCCTCCGTCCAGTGAAGAGTTCCTTTGTCCAGTGTCTGTGTTCTTTAGCCCATCTTAATCTTTTTTTATTGGCCAGTCTGAAATATGGCTTTTTCTTTGCAACTCTGCCTTGAAGGCCAGTATCACAGGGTCGCTTCTTCACCGTTGACGTTGAGACTGGTGTTTTGCGGGTACTATTTAATGAAGCTGCAAGTGGAGGACTAGACTCTTACCCGTATACATGGATGAGCACTTCACGGCAGACGGCATCTGTATCTCAAACTAGATACCCTAATGTACTCGTCCTCTTGCTCAGTTGTGCAAGGGCCTCCCACTCCTCTCTCTATTCTGGTTAGAGACAGTTTGTGCTGTTCTGTGAAGGGAGTAGTACACAGCGTTGTACGAGATCTTCAGTTTCTTGGCAATTTCTCGGATTAGTCCTGTGTTCCAATGTGCCATTGGAACACAGGAGTGATGGTTGCTGATAATGGGCCTCTGTATGCCTGTGTAGATATTCCATAAAAAATATGCAGTTTCCAGCAACAAAAGTCATTTACAACATTAACAATGTCTACACTGTATTTCTGATCTATTTGATGTTATTTTAATGGACAAAAAATATACATATATTTCCAAAACAAGGACATTTCTAAGTTACCCCAAACTTGTGAACGAACGGTAGTGTATTTCTGTTTTTTATTTTTAGTAAATTTGCCAAAAATTATAGAAACCTGTTTTATGGGATATTGTGTGTAGATTGCTGAGAAATAAATATTTTTTGATCCATTTTAGAATAAGGCTGTAACGTAACAAAATGTGGAAAAAGTCCAGGGGTTTGAATACTTTCCGAAGGCACTGTAGATGTGGCTGGGGGTTGGTTATAACATTTCCTTCACATGACCCATCAATTTAGGCAAGTGTGTCGGGTAAGCATAATTTAATAATGATAAAATATTTATAAAATATTTTTATCTGGATATTTAAAACTGGATATTTTTTTACACATACCTGATTTGTTTGATATTAATAGTTAGCAATTAATACTTAACAAATAGGAGGATATTTCTGTCCTGTTAGTGTCTATGTTTTTATGGTCTCCATTCTAGTTCCCTACAACTGAACTGGGCTCAAGCCATCATTAGAGATGGCTTGAGCTGACAAATTAGTTTAAGATTGCATTACATAGACAAGATGGTGGTGGGTGTAACCGAGATAGAGATAGCCAGGAGGAGTTTAGAACAATTCCTCATTGTCACTAAATCATCCTTGCATCTGGGAAACTAAGCCAGGGTGGGGTTAAGACATCAACCCACGTGCAGATAACAACAGGATGAACCCAGAGTGGCCTATGATCCTCCTTGGTCTTCATGAGAGGGGTTTAACTAACCATGACTGAGCATTGTTTGTGTCAGCTATATATAGTACTCTGCATTTGTGTAAAGGTTAGGTTACTCGATCCAACACTCAGGGTAGGGGGTCGACCAGCCTCATTATTGCAATAATTAATCGATATTAAATAAAGAAATGACCAAATCTCTCTCAGTACTGAATTTCCACGACACTATGCAAGTGATCACTTCACTGTATCATTTATACCTTCTGTATCCTGTGCATGTGACAAATAAACAGATTTTATTTTATATAGCGTGTGTTTACCACATGGCCTCACATGTGAATCCTTGGGTGGGGTGGGGCTAAGGCTGGGTGGGGTTAAGGCTTAAGAGGGTGTGAGTGATGCTGAATGGGTGTAGACAGAGAAGAGCTCTCCAGAAGGTTTACTGGCCATTTTCTCAAAAGGGGGGTTATAAGTTTATCAACTTTCAAATCAGAAATACTTCCATATTGTTCCTCAACAGCAGTGTATGATAAACCATTTATCTCCGAGTCTCTACTTTCATCCAATTTATAAAAAAAAACACTATTTCAAATTTTGCTACATAAGACCTAATCAAGGCGGTTGGTCACATATGTATAAACAGAGTATGCATTTGAGAAGTGCCCTTTGTGCTCCGTTTCACATACTTTGATTTGGACTCATACTCCAACCCTCCCGTGCTCCAGAGTCTCTCCCCATCTGTTGATGCACGCCACCACTCACATATTGTCGGTTCTGTCCAGCACAAGCCAGCCCGACAAAAGCAGGGGCGATGTGTCTGTCGTGATCATCTTGCGGCATACAACTCAGCCCATGCGAGCTCCCTGACAATAGCAGAGGGTCCCACCACTGGGCCTTGGATCAAATGCCTGACAGACCCGAAGTGAGTGTCTTAGGCTGCGAAATGCATCCAGGTGTGGCTAGCACTCAGCGCTTGAAGGGCTGCATCAACAATAGCCCCAAGGGAACCACTTCCATCACAGAAGCCATCATCCCCAGTAGGCATTTGCATCGGCGAAAACACACTGTGGTGCCAAGCCTACATTTGACAAAGCAGAGCCGGAACTCGGACAGCCTTCGTGGGGATAGAAAAGCGTGATACCAAAGTGAGTCTAGCTCAAGACCCAGAAACGGAATGCGCTGAGATGGCGTCAGACAGCTCTTTTTATGGTTTCTTATGACACCTTGAGATAGAATACGGGACAGTAGCATGGATGTGTGCAACACTGGCGGCTGATGAGCATTCTGAGTTTGTAGACTCTTAGGTGCTTACTGAGGGCACTAGGACTAGAATGGGACACAAAGTCCCGTCCCTTTTCGGAACCAGGAAATAACGGCTGTACCAGCCATCCTGGATCTTCGACATAGGAACCATTCGGATTGCTTGCTTCTGGAGATGGGAGGATATTTCCTCCCTCAAAACGTGCGCAGAGACCTCGGGAACAGTTGATGTGATGACGCTGCAGAAGCGTGGGACCGCACAACAAATTAGCCTATACACTGACGTCACTGTTCGCATGATCCAGGTTGACACTGAGCATGCACGCCATTGGTCGGAGCAGACAGCGAGCCTACCGTGAAGTGTTATCTGAAGGGGTGGGACACCACCTTGTGGACTGGGAGAGATTTGGTTATTTTTCCATTCCCACCACTCTTGACAACCGTGTGTCTGAACATGAAGAAGGGATACTTTTTATCTAAATCACATGCACAACGCTTTTGACACCCGTGAACATTGTGGAAACTGTGTTTACGTGCCAAGGTTTGGCAAAAGCCCAGCCCACTCTGGCGATCAGTGACATAGCCCAATTGGCAGTGCCACATGGGGGTACTGTTATCACAACGAGCCTCACTCGGTTTAGGTGTTAAGAAGCGTTCCAGTAACCGGCTTGCACCCAGCGCTGGACCACACACATAAAAAATAGACCCAAGGGAAAAAACTTTATCATGGAGTTTATCCTACCGACCAGTCATGGGTAGCCTACTGGCAACAAAGCACCTTGTAATCTAGCTGGGAATGGGACAGACAGCTATGAAAAAACGGACCCCTTCTGTGGTAATTGACAGGGTGATTCTCAATCTAATCTAATTCCAAGGAATCAAAAGCACTGAGCAGCAGAAAGACAGCTAATTTCGAGGTTCATATGAAGCAGAAAGACTGCAAATAAAGAGAAGAGATGGCCGCCTCGCTTCGCGTTCTTCGGAAACTATGCAGTATTTAGTTTTTTTATGTGTTATTTCTTACATTGTTACCCCAGGAAATCTTAGGTTTTATTACATACAGTCGGGAGGAACTATTGGATATAAGAGCAACGTCAACTCACCAACATTACGACCAGGAATACGACTTTCCTGAAGCGGATTCTCTGTTTGGCCCACCACCCAGGACAATGGATCGGATCCCAGCCGGCAACCCAAAACAATGGCGCCGCAGAAGGGGCAGACGGAGCGGTCTTCTGGACAGGCTCTGTAGACGGGCACATCGCGCACTGCTTCCAAGCATACTACTCGCCAATGTCCAGTCACTTGATAACAAGGTAGACGAAATCCGAGCAAGGTTTGCCTTCCAGAGAGACATCAGAAACTGTAACTTTGTTTCATGGAAACATGGCTCACTCGAGACACGCTATCGGAGTCGGTACAGCCACCTGGTTTCTTCACCCATCGCCCCAACAGAAACAAGCATCTCTCTGGTAAGAAGAAGGGTGGGGGTGTATGCCTTATGATTAACGAAGACGTGGTGTGATCATAACAACATACAGGAACTCAAGTCCTTTTGTTCACCTGACTTAGAATTCCTCACAATCAAAAGCCGACCGCATTATCTACCAAGAGAATTCTCTTCGATCATAATCACAGTCGTGTATATTCCCCCCCAAGCAGACACATCGACGGCCCTGACAGAACTTCATTCGACTCTATGTAAACTGGAAACCACATATCCGGAGGCTGCATTTATTGTAGCTGGAGATTGTAACAAGGCTAATCTGATAACAAGGCTCCCTAAATTCTATCAGCATATTGATTGCGCGACCCGGGCTGGAAAAACCCTGAATCATTGTTATTCTAACTTCCACGACGCATATAAGGCCCTCGCCCGCCCTCCTTTTGGAAAAGCTGACCACGACTCCATTTTGTTGCTCCCAGCCTATAGACAGAAAGTAAAACAGGACGCTCAGGTCTGTTCAACGCTGGTCAAACCAATCGGAATCCACGCTTCAAGATTGCTTCGATCGCGTGGACTGGGATATGTTCCGCATAGCGTCGAACAACAACGTTGATGAATACGCTGATTCGGTGAGCGAGTTTATTAGCAAATGCATCGGTGATGTTGTACCCACAGCGTCTATTAAAACATTCCCCAACCAGAAACCGTGGATTGATGACAGCATTTGTGCAAAACTGAAAACACGAACCACTGCTTTTAATCAAGGCAAGGTGACCGGAAACATGACCGAATACAAACTGTGTAGCTATTCCCTCCGCAAGGCAATCAAACAAGCTAAGCGTCAGTATAGAGACAAAGTAGAGTCGCAATTCAACGGATCAGACACGAGAGGTATGTGGCAGGGTCTACAGTCAATCCTGGACTACAAAAGAAAAACCAGCCCCGTCGCGGATCACGATGTCTTGCTCACAGACAGACTAAACAACTTTTTTGCTCGCTTTGAGGACAATACAGTGCCACTGACACGGCCCGCTACCAAAACCTGCAGGCTCTCCTTCACTGCAGCCAACGTGAGTAAAACGTGTTAACCCTTGCAAGGGTGCAGGTCCAGACGGCGTCCTCAGAGCATGCGCAAACCAGCTGGCTGGTGTGTTTACGGACATATTCAATTAATCCTTTTCCCAGTCTGCTGTTCCCACATGCTTCAAGGGGGCCACCATTGTTCCTGTTCCCTCGAAAGCTAAGGTAACTGAGCTTAATGACTACCGCCCCATAGCGCTCCCTTCCGTCATCATGTAGTGCTTTGAGAGACTAGTCAAGGACCATATCATCTCCACCCTACCTGCCACACTAGACCCACTCTAAATTGTTTACCGCCCCAATAGGTCCACAGGCGACGCAATCGCAATCACACTGCACACTGCCCTAACCCATCTGGACAAGAGGAATACCTATGTAAGAATGCTGTTCATCGACTACAGCTCAGCATTTAACACCGTAGTACCCTCCAAACTCGTCATTAAGCACGAGTCCCTGGGTATCGACCCCGCCCTGTGCAACTGGGTCCTGGACTTCCTGACGGGCCGCCCCCAGGTGGTGAGGGTAGGTAACAACATCTCCACCCCGCTGATCCTCAACACTGGGGCCCCACAAGGGTGCGTTCTCAGCCCTCTCCTGTACTCCCTGTTCACCCACGACTGCGTGGCCATGCACGCCTCCAACTCAATCATCAAGTTTGCTGACGACACTACAGTGGTAGGCTTGATTACCAACAACGATGAGACGGTCTACAGGGAGGAGTTGAGAGCCCTCAGAGTGTGGTGTCAGGAAAATAACCTCACACTCAATGTCAACAAAACAAAGGAGATGATCGTGGACTTCAGGAAACAGCAGAGCGAGCAGCCCCCTATCCACATCGACGGGACAGTAATGGAGAAGGTGTAAAGTTTTAAGTTCCTCGGCGTACACACCAAGGACAAACTGAAATGGTCCACCCACACAGACAGTGTGGTGAAGAAGGCGCAGCAGCGCCTCTTCAACCTCAGGAGGCTGAAGAAATTTGGCTTGTCACCAAAAACATTCACAAACTTTTACAGATGCACAATCGAGAGCATCCTGTCAGGCTGTATCACCGCCTGGTACGGCAACTGCTCCAACCATAACCATAAGGCTCTCCAGAGTGTAGTGAGGTCTGCACAACTCATCACCAGGGGCAAACTACCTGCCCTCCAGGACACCTACACCACCCGATGTCACAGGAAGACCAAAAAGATCATCAAGGACAACAACCACCCAAGCCACTGCCTGTTCACCCCGCTATCATCCAGAAGGCGAGTTCAGTACAGGTACATCAAAGCGGGGGCCGAGAGACTGAAAAACAGCTTCTATCTCAAGGTCATCAGACTGTTAAACAGCCATCACTAACATTGAGTGGCTGCTGCCAACATACTGACTAAACTCTAGCCACTTTAATAATTGAAAAATTTATGTAATAAATGTATCACTAGCCACTTTAAACAATGTCACTTTATATAATGTTTACATAACCTACATTACTCATCTCATATGTATGTACTGTACTCTATACCATCTACTATATATATTATATTTTTATGTACATATTCTTATTCATTCCTTTACACTTGCGTGTATAAGGTAGTTGTTGTGAAATTGTTAGGTTAGATTACTTGTTAGATATTACTGCATGGTTGGAACTAGAAGCACAAGCATTTCGCTACACTCGCATTAACATCTGCTAACCATGTGTATGTGACAAATAAAATTAGATTTGACTTGATAATAGCATGGTCGTGTCCAATCCTGCTTGTTCCCACGAAGCCGCTACCAACCACCATTTGTCTACAAGGCCCATAACCTGTATCACTACAGACCACATAGTGACTAGTGAGCTTTAGGCAGGAATCCCCAATGAATCCCATTAATGAGTCATTTATGGGGGAGGGGTGCCCCATTGTGAACAGAGAGCCACTGGAACGTATTACTCCCACGCTGGGGAGATTGATGAAGACCGTGGAACACGGGGTACCAGAGGGGCATTAAAGATGGACAAGCTTTCTTTTCTCTCCAAAACTCTTGAACGTGCCGTCCTTGGCCAGCTCTCCTGCTATCTCTCTCAGAATGACCTTCTTGATCCAAATCAGTCAGGTTTCAAGACTAGTCACTCAACTGAGACTGCTCTTCTCTGTATCACGGAGGCGCTCCGCACTGCTAAAGCTAACTCTCTCTCCTCTGCTCTCATCCTTCTAGACCTATCGGCTGCCTTCGATACTGTGAACCATCAGATCCTCCTCTCCACCCTCTCCGAGCTGGGCATCTCCGGCGCGGCCCACGCTTGGATTGCGTCCTACCTGACAGGTCGCTCCTACCAGGTGGCGTGGCGAGAATCTGTCTCCTCACCACGCGCTCTCACCACTGGTGTCCCCCAGGGCTCTGTTCTAGGCCCTCTCCTATTCTCGCTATACACCAAGTCACTTGGCTCTGTCATAACCTCACATGGTCTCTCCTATCATTGCTATGCAGACGACACACAATTAATCTTCTCCTTTCCCCCTTCTGATGACCAGGTGGCGAATCGCATCTCTGCATGTCTGGCAGACATATCAGTGTGGATGACGGATCACCACCTCAAGCTGAACCTCGGCAAGACGGAGCTGCTCTTCCTCCCGGGGAAGGACTGCCCGTTTCATGATCTCGCCATCACGGTTGACAACTCCATTGTGTCCTCCTCCCAGAGCGCTAAGAACCTTGGCGTGATCCTGGACAACACCCTGTCGTTCTCAACTAACATCAAGGCGGTGGCCCGTTCCTGTAGGTTCATGCTCTACAACATCCGCAGAGTACGACCCTGCCTCACACAGGAAGCGGCGCAGGTCCTAATCCAGGCACTTGTCATCTCCCATCTGGATTACTGCAACTCGCTGTTGGCTGGGCTCCCTGCCTGTGCCATTAAACCCCTACAACTCATCCAGAACGCCGCAGCCCGTCTGGTGTTCAACCTTCCCAAGTTCTCTCACGTCACCCCGCTCCTCCGCTCTCTCCACTGGCTTCCAGTTGAAGCTCGCATCCGCTACAAGACCATGGTGCTTGCCTACGGAGCTGTGAGGGGAACGGCACCTCAGTACCTTCAGGCTCTGATCAGGCCCTACACCCAAACAAGGGCACTGCGTTCATCCACCTCTGGCCTGCTCGCCTCCCTACCACTGAGGAAGTACAGTTCCCGCTCAGCCCAGTCAAAACTGTTCGCTGCTCTGGCACCCCAATGGTGGAACGAACTCCCTCACGACGCCAGGACAGCGGAGTCAATCACCACCTTCCGGAGACACCTGAAACCCCACCTCTTCAAGGAATACCTAGGATAGGATAAAGCAATCCTTCTGACCCCCCCCCCCCCCCCCTCCCTTAAAAGATTTAGATGCACTATTGTAAAGTGGCTGTTCCACTGGATGTCATAAGGTGAATGCACCAATTTGTAAGTCGCTCTGGATAAGAGCGTCTGCTAAATGACTTAAATGTAAATGTAAATGTAAACACAAGTTGTGCTTCCGTGAGACTGTATAGCCTTATGGGCACAGAGGGTTCTGGCAATGGCTGACGTAGCACCCTGTTTGCCGTAACAAAATGTGGGGGTGCAGCTGCTCGGGGGCTACTTCCTCATTGGAGGAAGTAAAGCCCACCCTTTCTCTACTACCTCCAACTCCAGGAATTGAAAATATGAATGGGGTTGCCATAGCGCTGGAGGAAAGCCATTAAGCTTCATTCACCAGAAGTTATGCATGCTAGCCGACTTTAGGGCTCCCTGCGTGGTGCAGCGGTCTAAGGCACTGCATCTCAGTGCAAGAGGCATCACTATAGTACCTGGTTCGAATCCAGGCTGTATCACATTTGGCCGTGATTATGAGTCTCATAAGGCGATGTCCGGGTTTGGCCGGAACAGGCCGTCTTTGTAAATAAGAATTTGTTCTTAACTGACTTGCCTAGTTAAATAAAGGTTAAATAAAATAGTCAGGAGGGTCTTTAGTCTATGCTAGGTTAGCTCGCCTCTTTGAGTGCAGCACCGTCCATGAAGAATAACTAAGCAACTTTAACACTACGTATACTTAACAAGAGAGCTACCCAAGCAACTCCACCATGGGCAGGCAGGAATAGCTAGTAGTAGCTTGCTCACCTCGGCGAGTTAGTTAACGCGGCTAGCACGCTATGCAGTGCTTGTTAGCTAGCCATGGTCTCGACAGGCTATCACAGAGGTCGGATCACAGAGGTCGAACCCTTTTGGGAAGAGAGGCAAGCAGTGCTTAACTGAGGCAGACATGGGCGGCAGGGGGATATCCACAGAACCTGGTCACCCATCTCTTCGAGTAGCCTTCCGGAACCGTTGACAGAGCGCATGGGATACATTCGACTCGACCGACTCCACGTCACGCAACTCAGACTCAGCCAAGGTATGGGCACCCGGGAGAGGATGCCACTATCGGAAACGCCAAGCCCCATGAAGAATGCGACACGATTGTCAAGAAAACCTGCGCCGCGGACTAGTAGGAGAACAGTGCCAGCCTTCCCCTAGTCTCACACACAAATTGCGGGCAGCCCGAGCATGCGCCGAGACATACAAGACAACAAACGCAAGTCTTTTTTTATTCATTGGGGCATGGGTTGCGAACCCGAACAAGGCTTGTTTGACTTCGTCGTGTTAGCTATATTACTTATTGCTATAGCCAGGCCAAGCAATTCAAATAATAACTAAGGGACAGTATTGTTGGCGCAATGTAAGACATTCTCGTATTTCAATTGTTGGTTTTAGTAGCTTGAATTGTTGAGGTGAAGAGCAGAATAATTGAAGGAATGAATCAGAGCCTCCCGCCAGCGAGGCATGGATCTCATTGGCCTTGTCGGGCATGATTGTAGATCCTTCAACCGAAATGGCGAGAGTGGGAAACAATGGACGATACAGTAGTAGATGATATTGAAGATGTATAGGAGTTGGAGCTCATTCACACCAGAGTATGTGAGTGGAGTTGAGCGTTTGGGAGCGGTCTTTGCACACTGCTCAGGCACTCAACATCCTTTTCCACTCCGCAGAAAATAGCTCAAAGCTCACAGCAGAAAAGAAATCTCCCTCCAAATTCACTCCATTCCAGGGCCGCCGGGAAACATGTGGTGAGGCAGCGTGTACCACATCCCTTTTCAATCAGGTGTGGCATTTAGTTGAATAAAATACAGTATATCGACTTAAAGTGTTAAAAAGAGGGGCAAAGTGCTTTTTTATAGGCCGATTTGTCTTGTGATTTGTCATCTCACGCACAATCTCTCTGTCCTTTACATCGGAGTGCTGCTGCAGGCTCGTTGCATGTCTTGACCAATAAGATTCACGGGAATCACAGGCTGCCGCAGGTCGAGCACAGTGCACAAATCTCAAGGCACCCTCCACTTTTTCTCCAGTATTTATTTAGCAAGCATTATAACACATCACTCCCGACAGACGTAAGCAAAAACTCTTACATAAATGTAGCAGCCTATTCACCTAAACATTAGCGATCTGACATGCTATAAAGCATGGATATTATACTATTTTTCAGTGTGATCAACTGTAGGCTACTAACAACAGTAGCTGCATAGTCTAGCCTACTATATGCCCTCTGGCCAGGGTAAACAAAGCGGTATCATTGTGTATTTATATCCCATTTCTATGTGTGTCACGATCGTTATAATGAGTGGACCAAGATGCAGCATGGTATGTTTTCATCCTCTTTAATTGGAAGAGAAACTCAAAAAAAAAACAATAGAGCGTAAACCGAAACGTGAAGCTAAATGTATAGCTCGCAGGCAACTATACCTAGACAAGATCCCACAAAGCAAAAAGGGGAAATGGCTACCTAAATATAATCCCCAATCAGAGACAACGATAAACAGCTGCCTCTGATTGGGAACCATACCAGGCCAACATAGAAATGTAATCACCTAGATGACCCACCCTAGTCACCCACCCATGTCACCTTAAAAGCTCTCTATGGTCAGGGCGTGACATTGTGAGAAAATGTGAATGGGATCAAATTTGGTTGATATTCAAACTTGCGCTGATTAGGCTACCTAGACTTTTTCAATCCAAAATAATGAACTGGAATGAATCAATAAACATAATAGCTGACATAGACTGTGAGTTAATTTTTAATTAACCCTGCAATTGCATAGGGCAGGATTACACAATACAAACCTGCAGAAAGCAAGCTCAGCCCTGTGAGTTTTATTACTTAGTCTGTGTATAGGAAATCCTCCTAGTCCTTCTTTAAAATATAATTTATATGAACACGTACAAGGTCGCTGCAGTTTGACAGGGTTTTCATCCTCCCCAAGGCCAGGGGTTTTTCAATTCGTTTTTTTTAAAACCATGTGACCTGATTAGAAAAAGTCTGGTCCCATCATAGCCCATATTAAACCTTTTTACAACAGATGAATCACATCATACCGTATGGTCCGGCGTTTTACCTGGTTAGGTTACCAAATCAGAAAAAACTACAGGCCCCGGATTTTTTTGTTTTTGTCACACCCCTCTGGGACCTGTGCCATTTGGTTTTTAAGTAGGCTATCGTAAGAAGCTTCAACATTTCAACAACATGTCGTAGGCTATTAAAAAAGGACCTTCCTGATGATTTGCAGCCGCTGTGTTAAAAAAAACAAAGAGCTTTTTCTCTAATCTATTGATGATCGGATACTTCAGATGTAGGCCTAACTGTCTCTCTTGCGCTCACATTTTACAGTTGATAGACAACTTTAGCACTGTTACAAACTTGGACTCCTCTTTTGTTAACAATAGCCTATCTAGAAATCAAAACGTCTGCGATTGCTGCTGCGTGGTCTCGTTTGTTGTCTTGCTATCAATTACAAAGGCTTTGTGACACATTTCTTGGTCGACTCATATCAATGTCTCTGCACATTAGTGGTGGGGTAGGCTAACAGTTTGTGGCTGAGCGGTACCGGAGCCGACAGACACATGCTCCAGCCAAATAACCCACACTAAGCTCCTCGCTCCACTCCAGCTCCACTCTGCTCACATCCTCTGATTTGTACCTATAGATTGAGAAATGACAGGAAAGCAGGAGACAGACAGGAAGAAGTTTAAAGGTACAGAGACTGGTTGGGATAAACTCACATCATGATTGAGGCTTGCTGATGCTACATTGACTTTTCCAGCGTTGTTATTTTCCTGTAACCCTCGTCCCTCGCTCAGGGAGAATGGAGGGATGTGTGTGTGTGTGTGTGTCTCACAGAGGAGGCTGGTGGGAGGAGTTAAAGGAGGACTGACTTGTTGTAATGGCTGGAATGGAAGGAATGGAACGGAGCCAAGCATGTGGTTTTCATGTGTTTAATGTTTGACTCCATTTCCTTTCATTTCATTCCAGCCATTACAATGAGCCTGTCATCCTATAACTCCTCCCACCAGCCTCCACTGGTGTGTGTGTGTGTGTGTGTGTGTGTGTGTGTGTGTGTGTGTGTGTGTGTGTGTGTGTGTGTGTGTGTGTGTGTGTGTGTGTGTGTGTGTGTTGGAGGGATACCTCGCTGACAGATTGATTGCACAGTGATTTGGGCTATTCTCTCACTCCATCACTCAGGTGACGGGTGCATTGTCTCGCCCCTGTATTATTTAGCAGTCTCTGGCTTTCATTAAAAAGGATTTTGCTTCATTATGGAGAATTGTGTGTTAACTAGATCTGGGCGGAGAAAGCAATTTGCATCGCCGAAAGCACAATAGGAAGCTGGGTAGAAAAGGAAAACACGGTTGCACACCTGATTGTCCTCAGCCCCCCAACAAAACAAGCGAGCAATACACGCAGGAAATGCAAATTCAGGTTATATGATGTCTTTGTGATACACCACACACAAGCAAACTTTCCTCGTAATTGAAAAAAGTAATTTCCTATTCAGATGTGAATTCTCAATAGTGCCTGGCAGTGTTCCATTAGTTTCCCCCGAAGGCAACCAATGACCCACCTTTTTTATTATTATTATTTTTCATTGTTTTTAACCAATAACAAGCTAACAAACTTAAAAACAGTTTGTTGAAACAATATAACACCCTAGGTTGGAAATAAGCTCTAACTTCAAAAAGTGAACTATCCCTTTAATTTACATACCAAGATCAGTACTATCATTTGATACTTGTGTGGGTATGTTATTTGGGATTATAACACTTTCTATGAGGTACAGTAACTCATTTATAGTACCTCCTGTCCATTTCGAACAGCCCATGGATTATTATATTAGCCTTCATCAGTGCATACAGAAATGATTATAAAACTTACTATGAGCATGCAATACAGCTCATTGCTCCTCATAACAGATTTATATCCACTTCTGAGATACTGATTCAAGGGTAATGTTGTTCTCTCAGTCAAAGGCCTCTGACACTGCACTTCCTTAAACAAACCCTGGCCTGTGACTGTGGCTTTTACCGGCATCTGGGTCTCTGGGCACAAACAGGGCTCAGACAGCTAACCGAGACACCAGTGCCACTGAGCTACAGGTGTGTATGTGTGTGTGTAAATAGGAACCACTGCTGCAGGACCACCCGCCTCCAATCCCCATCACTCTCCGTAAGTTAGCAGTACAGCTGTATACACTCCGGTATTTTTTATTGTGTCGTTTTCACTGTAAGCTGATCTGTATAGTTTTTTTTTAACAGCAGTGGCTAAGGAGTATGTAGATCATAGAAATAGTAATAATAATATCTCAATGATGGATGATGGACAACCACTCCCTTATCAACGGAGATGTCGGTTTTGAGGCTCGGGAGAGGCAGACAACAGACACCAAGCACTGTTTCCAACCAAAGAGCACGTAATGGATGTGCGTGCAGGCAGGACACATGCAACAACAACAGAAAAACCAAGCCCCACTTTGGTATCCGCTTTTTTGTTTCCTCCTCCGAACCTGTTGCTTCCCAGTTCCAGGACCCGAGTCCTTTTAGCACACCTCTATTTTTGAATAGGCGCTCTAATACACAAGGTGGATTAACTTAACCCAGCATTAAAGCTATTGATTACCACCTCCCGAGCAGCCATCCGAAGCACAACACGGTCAAATTACCCGTGCGCTCGCGGAAGAAGCGTTTGAATGAATTTCGTTGTGGGGAGAGAGGTGTGGCCCCGGACTTGTGGCTATGTGATCATAAGTAGAAAGCTGATATAATTTCCATTTTACAGTAAGGATGAGCGTCTTCCTGATTGTTATCGGCCATCTTTGTTGCAATTAGGATGTGTGTGGCAATGGGGTGATGGTAAAGAGAGGATGTACCCCTCTTAAGCTTCCCTTAGCTCTTCTAACCCCCCATACCACACACACACACACACCCTCTGTAAACCCTATCGACCGCCTCCCTGCCCCACTGATTCCTCTCATAATTAGAGAGAGAGGCCTCACTCCAGGGCACATGACAAGGAGCAAGGAGGAGAGCTTGTTTGTTTGCTTCTAATTGCATTTGCTGAGTGTTTGTCAGAGTTAAGTGATTAAAAAGTCTGTAGCCCTTTGACACACCATGCTTGTCTGCAGGTTTCAGATGAATGGATATTTCGTATTGCGTATGAGGCTTTGATATTTGGGGAACATTGCACTGCTGAGGTGCATTGTAGGGAACAAGGCACCTGTTGTACCAGTATTTCAGATCTACTGACATTTCCGTGAACACAAAATGGAACGGTCACAATGTTCCCTGCCACAGTCACTGTTTGGTTTCTAAGCAACAATGCTAGCAAGGTACTATCCTATCACATTAAACCTGCAGAGAGTTTGAAGAACTTCTGCTCAGACTCATCGGGCATACATAATGTGCTGTTCCATCAAAAGTTCAACCTCTATGTCCACTGCCATTTCTCTGAAATTCATATCACAGATCAATTATTACAGGAAGTTTAGCTTGTTGTGTTCATTGGCCAATCAATCAGCGAGCGGTTCATTACAAATTTAACCACAAATCATAATTGCTAACGCAATCGTAACAGATCTGCAACTCAGCATTCTCTGCAGCTCAGCGTCCTCATGTGAATATTCTCCTCACCACTCAATTGAAAACTATATTTCCTGATACTGCCCCCTCTCCCCCAGATGATCCTTTCCCCAAAGATAGAGCCAGCCATTCCTACCATTCGTATCCTTAGTCATCCTTATTTGTGATGCTGTACGCAACCTCACTTAGAATGTCGGTCTGCAGCGCTGTGACGCTATTACTGCGTCAGTGATTCGTCACAAAAGCAGAATGTGCAGTCTGTGCACTGACACACCCTTTACAAAGCCAAGTTCTGAATAGCACACTCACGTTTCTCCACTGGAGCATAACCAAGACCAGGCTTGATCAATCCAGCCAACTGTTTTCCCAAAGAGGAAAGCTTCCACCAAACGATGGAAAGGCAGCCTCGTTAAGCCAAGTAAATATTACATTCGCAAACCAGGAAGGCTGTGCAAACCGGGCTGAAAGTCTTCGAGGGATGTCAGAGTGAGTTTGGCGTCTGCCATGTAAATGTGAAGACATGATCGATGGTTCAGCTCGCTGTAACAGGATAGATTACAGCCGGGGAGTTGAGTTAACCCTTGCCTCTCCATGAGAGTGGGCCATGTTTAGCACATCACAAGACATTACGGATGGTACATGTACACTTTCCCTTTAAACATTTCACCCCTTTCTGCCTCTGCCCTCCAGATGGCACACAGCCATCTTTCTTCTTGTCAGACACAGCCAGTGAGTTGGATTGAAGGGATTAAAATATGAAAACAGGGTTAACCAAATAAAAACTACCAATGGTGGACAAATTTATGGTAAAAGGCGTTGGAGCACTCAAAATAACACAGTCGGAAGCTAGGTTTCCATCCAACTGGCGACAGATTTGAATGTGAATATTCAGAAATCCCACCAGTGGTGTGTTTCCACCAAATCAGTGTGGGATGACATAGTACACACATAATGTACTATTTTGCTTAAGTTTTCATGTACCGAATAAAAATCTAAGGTTCAATGTGTTACTCTGGTCTTGGCAAGCGTGCTCTAGCCAACAGCTCGCAGATACAGTGCTGGTAGGCTGGGTTAGGCGACATGATGAGATTATTATGGATTTTAATTAGCGATATTTATTGGAAAGAAGCATCAAGATCACTGTGCACTTTCACCACCATGTGAAGTTCATCATAAGTTATTTCATCTGTTACCTAATAAACTGTATGCTTTCCCAAGTTGTAGTGGGAGGACCACATGATATATCATTGTGTGACTCCAAATTTACTTCAATATGATGCTTATTATATCAATATTTGCGCATAGAGGTGTTACCGCCACCGTTTCTCGCATACTTAATTGTACAGACACAAAAAGAGCTCGCAGTGTCAAATGAACAAACTACACTACATGACCAAAAGTATGTGGACACCTGCTCGTCGAACATCTCATTCCAAAGTCATGAGCATTAATATGGAGTTGGTCCCCCCCTTTGCTGCTATAACAGCTCCACTCTTCTGGAAAGTGATGGGCAGTTAGACTTGGCTTTGCAGTCGGCGTTCCAATTCACCCCGAGGTGTTCGATGGGGTTGAGGTCAGGGCTCTGTGCAGGCCAGTCATGTTCTTCCACGGCGATCTCAACAAACCATGTCTGTATGGACCTCGCTTTGTGCACTGGGGCATTGTCATGCTGGAACAAATAAGGGCCATCACCAAACTGTTGCCATAAAGTTGGAAGCACAGTATCGTCTAGAATGTCATTGTATGCTGTAGTGTTAAGATTTCCATTCACTGGAAGTAAGGGGCCTAGCCCGAACCATGAAAAACATCCCCAGACCACTATTACTCATCCACCAAACTTTACAGTTGGCACTATGCATTCAGGCAGGTAGCTTACTCCTGGCATCTGCCAAACCCAGATTCGTCCATCGGACTGCCAGATGGTGAATCGTGATTCATCACTTCAGAGAATGCATTTCCACTGCTCCAGAGACCAATGGTGGCAAGATTTACACCACTCCAACCGACGCTTGGTATGGTTGTCTTAGGCTTGTGTGTGGCTGCTCAGCCATGGAAAGCCTTTTCATGAAGCTCCTGACGAGCAGTTCTTGTGCTGATGTCACTTCCAGAGGCAGTTTGGAACTTGGCATTGAGTGTTGCAACAGATGATTTTTAAGCACTTCGTGCTTCAGCACTCAGCGGTCCCGTTTTGTGAGCTGAAATAGCTGAATCCACTAATTTGAAGGGGTGTCCACATAGTGTATCTGTAGGCATTTTTTTTTCAATATCAGAAACTTCCTGCTTCCATCACAACTGTTGTGGGGAATTTTTATATGGTATGACTTTAAAGACTGTGAATGGAAACGTGGTAAGTGATACTTCATATTAGAATGCTCAGGCTTTATTAGAATATGCTTCATGTAAACGTTGGCTGGTCTGGAAGCCTTCTTTATTCATCTAACGGTGTATGCCTCCCATCCTCCATGTCCTCTCAATGGGAGGGCCACTGCAGTATAATTCTACGACCGTAAGACTACACTGCAAAACTAGCTCAGCGTTTAGTAGAGTAGGCTATGGAGATGTGGAGTTGAAGAGGTGGCAGGGGGCTGAAGGATATCCAGTTCATGACCCCCTATCGTATGTTTCTGTGGCGGCCAGCACCAGGCCCGTTGGGCTTAACCACTGCCTGGGAGACGGTTAAACGTTTCAGACAGTGCAGTCCTGGCGCCCCACGCTGTGTCCCCCAGGGTCCCGGGTAGTGGAAAGTGCAGCATCAGTTTGCGGCTCTGGCTCACTAATTATCAAGAGCTTGGGTTTCTGGGCTTCTGCACTGGCGAGACTCCAGGGTGAGGCAGGGAAGATACCCGGGTTAAGGTATATCTCTGTATGCAGTGCTATGGTAGAAGCCATTTTGTGTTTTGAATCTTCCTCATCAGCCAGTATTAAGTTGTTGTTCATCTCTGCCCAATTGGTACTGTAGGAAAGTAACATCAGTTTGATTTACATTTGACATGATGGCTGTCTTTATCCCCCCACGTCTTCCAAAGTTCTTCTCTTTTTAAAGAGTGAATCTGTATTTATGACCGCACTGACTCTTGTTACGTGCTATACAGTTTGTATGAGTATGTCTACTCTTATATGTCTTATCGTATACAAGTAAGTGTGTGTGTCGATGTGTGTTTGCGTCACCGCCGAACTAACGAACTTCAGAGTAGTTTAGCGGGAGAGAAAATTAGGGGTTTTACTGAGAGTATTTACACTCCCCTCCACTTGTTTATGTGCTGTAGCCACCAATTTCATCACCTGGATACTTATGGCCCCGCAAGATTAGAAGTGAGTCATGCCAGTGCTAACCAGTCTTGTCTAGACCAAATGAAATGATTGACCTGCCTGGTAATTGGGAAACACAAATCACGGGCCGCATTAGAAAGCTACGGTTTGATTGCTATCTCATCTGTTTATGCAAATAACACCTGCAATATCAATGGGTGTACAAGCCCAAAAACAATCACGGACTGTGAAAACCTGACCTCAATAACAGCACGGGGTCCACCCCTGTCTCGGCAATCATCCATAATGCTCAAGTCGCCAGCCATTATTGATCTGCCAGAATGCCACAGCCGTATTAAACATTTATGCCGGTGACTACCTATGCTGCTTCCTGCTGTCACCCTCACTGTTGCCTGCACCACGGGAGCGATACAATACCTGACAGTCTCACCGACTGAAAGATGGCTGTCAGTAGAGGTCAGGGGACTCTGAATCTATTTCAGTCCCCATTTAGTCAACCTCACTAGGGGAATGGACAGTGAACAGATAGCTAGCCCGCAATCCCGTGTTGATATCATGCATCGTCTCAATCAAAGAAGTGGTTTCTTAAAACCAGAGTAAGAAATACAGAAACTGTCTGTGAAAGTTTTGGTGTTTTAAAGAAAAAAATAGGCAAGATGGAACCCGGAATTGTTTTATTTTCCAATAAATGTCAAGTGGAACGTTTAACAAGAAATTAACAGGAGGAAATGCCAGTCTGGAATTGGCAGCTATAAAATAAATAGGCATAAATAATTCAATGAAATAACAGGAATGAGCAGGGGTAATTTCTGGGTGAATCATCCAGGCTAATGTCAAGTGTGTTCACAAACCCAGGACTCTTTTGGCCTAATGACTTATTATCCTTGCTGTGCTCCTGTTTGGCCATGGTGTTGGAACCATGGAAATAGAACTACTAGAACGGGCAAAACTCCCTCGGACCACAGCAATTTGACCTGACCACTCATGGGTACACACAATATGGCCGCCGCTCCTCCCATCAGAGGATTAATTTAAATGGGAATATCCATTCTCATTCTAGTAATAATATTTCTATGGTTGGAACAGTGTGGCAGTCCTGAACAGCCCCCTCATCATACAACCAGGACTACCATTAGCACTGTTTTTAGCATAGCTAAGCACTAGTGCTAATGGTGTGCTACAGCTAGTTTCACCCTGAAGCACCTGTCGCTACTGTACTGTAATGCTGACCGATTAGTACATTTTAAGGTTGGTTCGGTTTCGGTTTGATTATTACAAACTAATCACGGTTTTTGGGTTTCAATTTTCTTTTTTTTACATTAAATGCATTATGAAATAAAGACATGATTAGAGCTTTTTAATGGTAATGCCAAAGCCAAAAATAATGAACATTCATTTGTCTAAAACATTGAAAATAGTCCATTGTGTCTGTCAGATCCACATAGAAAAATAGGAAACTACTATTAGATAATTCAATATTGAAATTGTGTATATTTTATTTCAGGACTATAAAATGTTTCATTCCTTAAAGTCATAATCTCACTTTATCTCTGCTCAGGCAGTAGTAGCCAGCCAGCCAGACAACTATCTAATGTAATCTCTGTTCTCCCCATACTGTAGGCTACTGTCTTTAGTCATCCCATTTAGCTAGGCTAGTCAAGCCTAAGAACGCTGTCTGATGTTATCATTTTACTAGTTCTTCAAAGTAGGTCAGTCATATTTTCATGAACTCTCTATCCCTCTCTCTGGTAATTGTGTGTGTATCTAACCTAATGCAGCAGGCTAGAAGTGTATCCATCTGCGTCCGAGCCGGAAAAGAACAGGCGCAATGGTTTACGGTCATTGTACGCTCCACAATGCTAGCCAAAGTTGCTAATTTGACAGAAGAAATTGACATTCTAAAACAAAACAACGATTTATTGTGGAACTAGGACTCCTTGCACTACATTCTGAGGGAAGATCATCAAAGGTAAGAGAATATTTCGTGTTTTTGTGGACTATGTTGGCTCCAACATGGCGGAGAATGGCTGGGCGCTGTCTCAGAATATTGCATGCTGTACTTCAAGTCAAGTCGTACTAAAGTTATTTTTTAAAACCTAACACAGCGGTTGCATTAAACCTGTCTAGGATCAGCGTGGCGCTAGCGGCACCCCCCCCCCCCCCCCCCCACTGAAAAACCAGTTCCGCGAAATTCAAAAAAAATATTTTTTTTAAATATTTAACTTTCACACATTAAAGTCCAATACAGCTAATGAAAGACACAGATCTTGTGAATCCAGTCAACATGTCCGATTTTTAAAATGTTTTACAGGGAAGACACAATATGTAAAGATGTACATCTATTACCTAAAAACACATTAGCATAATCCACCATCTTTTATTTGTCCACCAACACCAGTAGCCATCACCAATTCGGCTAAACTAAGATATTTATAGCCCCTAACCAACAAAAAAACTCATCAGATGACAGTCTGATAACATATTTATGGTATGGGATAGGTTTTGTTAGAAAAAAGTGCATATTTCAGGTAGATGGCATAGGTTACAATTGCACCCACCGTCACAAATGGACTAGAAAAACTACATTGAGCAACGTGTTTACCTACTTACTAATCATCAAACATTTCGTAAAAATACACAGCATACACAAATCGAAAGACACAGATCCTGTGAATACAGACAATATTTCAGATTTTCTAAGTGTCTTACAGCGAAAACACAATAAATCGTTATATTAGCATAGCACATAGCACATAGCAGCCCAGCATTGATTCTAGCCAAAGTGGGCGATAACGTCAACATCGCCAAAAATATATTAATTTTTTCACTAACCTTCTCAGAATTCTTCAGATGACACTCCTGTAACATCATATTACACAATCCATATAGAGTTTGATCGAAAATGTTTATATTTAGCCACCAAAATCATGGTTAGACAATGTGAAATGTAGCTCAGCTGGTCAGAAAATGTCCTTGCGCCACTTAGACAGTGATCTACTCTTATACATAAATACTCATAAACGTGACTAAAAAATATAGGGTGGACAGGGATTGATAGACAATTTAATTCTTAATACAATTGCGGAATTACATTTTTTAATTTATCCTTACTTTTCAATACAGTTTGCGCCAAGCGAAGCTACGTCAAAAAACATGGCGTCCTAAGCCACTAAAATTTTTCGACAGAAACACGATTTATCATAATAAAAATGTCCTACTTTGAGCTGTTCTTCCATCAGTATCTTGGGCAAAGGATCCTTTCTTGGGAGTAATCGTCTTTTGGTGGAAAGCTGTCCTCTTGCCATGTGGAAATGCCAACTGCGTTCGGGATGAACTGAAAAGCGTGCCCAGCTATTCACATCGTTTCAAAAATAAATGTCCCAAAATCGCACTAAACGGATATAAATTGCTATAAAACGCTTTAAATTAACTACCTTATGATGTTTTTAACTCCTATAACGAGTGAAAAGATGACCGGAGAAATATAACAGGCTAAACTAACGCTTGGAACAGGAGCGGGTCGGTGTCTTCCACGCGCGTTACGCACCAAGAAAAGACTTGCTAGCTACAGGGTTTTTTAATTTATAGGGCCTGTGAACGCGCAATCGACCCCATTGGAATCGTCATCACGTAAAGGCATCCAGGGGAAGACGTAAGAAGTGTCCGTATAGTCATAGCAATAACAGTGCCCTTTTAACTGACTTCAGAACAGTGGCCAACATTTCTGAAATCTGACTCCATGTCAGGGAAATTGCTGTAGAATGGGCTCTGTTCCACTTAGAGACAAAATTTCAACTCCTATAGAAACTATAGACTGTTTTCTATCCAATAATAATAATAATATGCATATTGTACGATCAAGGATTTTGTGGGAAGCCGTTTCAAAAATTACCCAATTAGCATAAATAGTCTCAACAGCGCCCCCATCCTCAACAGGTTAAGAACCAGTGTATCTTTCATTTGCTGTACAACATGTATTTTTTAGCAAAGTTTATGATGAGTTTTTTGGTTAGATTACGTGACTGTCCAAAATTTCTCCGGACAATTTGGTGCATTATGGCGCCGTATTCACAATGTAAAACCAGGATTTGTAGCTATAAATATGCACATTTTTGAACAAAACATAACTGTATTGTATAACATGATGTTATAAGACTGTCATCTGATGAAGTTGTTCAAAGGTTAGTGATTAATTTTATCTCTATTTGTGGGTTTTGTGAAAGCTACCTTTGCGGTGGAAAAATGGCGGTGTGTTTTTGGATATTGTGGTGAGCTAACATAAATATATGTTGTGTTTTCGCTGTAAAACACTTAAAAAATCGGAAATATTGGCTGGATTCACAAGATGTTTATCTTTCATTTGCTGTACAACATGTATTTTTCATAAATGTTTTATGATGAGTATTTATGTATTTCACGTTGCTCTCTGTAATTATTCTGGCTGTTTTGGTGCTATTTGTGACGGTGGCTGCAATGTAAAACTACGATTTATACCTATAAATATGCACATTTTCGAACAAAACATAAATGTATTGTATAACAGGATGTTATAAGACTGTCATCTGATGAAGTTGTTCAGATGGTTAGTGATTAATTTTATCTCTATTTGTGGGTTTTGTGAAAGCTACCTTTGCGGTGGAAAAATGGCGTTGTGTGTTTGGCTAACATTTTAAAAATCGGACATGTTGGCTGGATTCACAAGATGTTTATCTTTCATTTGCTGTATTGGACTTGTGATTTCATGAAATTATATTATATGATATCCCTGTGGCTATGCTAGTCAGCGTTTCTGATGAGGAGGATCCCGAATCCGGGAGGGTGAATCGGTAGAGGTTTTAATAACCCCCCCAAAAAAGGAAATTTGGTTAATCGCACTACTGCACTGTAAATTCAGGAAGTTGACTGTTGCAGTTTACAGTACCTTAAGGGAGTGCACAGTACACAGACATGATTTCCTGTTTGTGTGCTAATGTACAGAACTAGGGCAGTAGTCCATCACTAGGACTGTTACGGTGACCGTATTACCGTCACACCGACAGTCACAAGTCATGACTGTATTCAAATTTCACGCGGACCATTCAGTCACGTGACTAGTCTTCTCCAAAACGGTGCTCTTTAAAACTGTATTGCAGCAAGAGCCAGCTCCTCAAATAGCTGGTTGATGCATGGAATGAAATAAGTGTTCTTATAAGCCCAGTTATTGCGCAACATTTCTATAGGCTATGCCAGGGGGTTTCAAACTGGGGTCTGGGGCCCCCTGGGGTTCCGCGGAAGTACAGCAGGGGGTCCTTAAATGTAAAAAAAATAATTGTGTGGGAAATAAATTATTGTATGAATATCGCTAGCTGCAAAAGAATAACATCGTGGATACCATTTTTATGTCTCTGCGTCCAATATGAAGAAAGTTAGAGCTAGTTTCACAAGTCAATGCTAAGTAGCGTTAGCTCAATGATTGGAAGTCTGCAGGAATAGTTACCATGCTAGCTGTTCCTGTTCATCCGACTCGGGCTTTATTGCTAAAATCTCGAACTATACCTTTAGTATGGAGGAAATGACAGTCATTGGAGCTAATTACAGGATGGAAAAACAGTTTGTGTGAAATTAAACGTCCAAAACCAGATAGAAAGCATGCAGGAAAGATATTGAACTACAGTGCCTTCAGAAAGTACTCAAACCTGTTGGCTTATTCCACATTTTGTTGTGTTACAGCCTTAATTAAAAATTGATTAAAAAACATTTTTCTCACCAATCTACACACAATACCCCATAATAATATAGGGAAAACATGTATTTTTTTGTGCAAATTCATTTAAAACTAAATACAGAAATATCTCATTTAGATAAGTAGTCACACCCTGAGCCAATACTTTGTAGAAGCACCTTTGGCGGCAATTACAGCTTTCGGTCATCTTGGGTATGTCTGTATCAGCTTTGCACATCTGGATTTTCTCCCGTTCTTCCTTGCAGATTTTCTCAAGCTCTGTTAAATTAGACGAGGAGTGGCAATGAACAGCAACTTTCAAGTGTTTCCACTGTTTTCAATGGGATTCAAGTCTGGGCTTTGGCTGGGCCACTCAAGGACACATTCTTGTTCTGTAGCCATTCCAGCATTGCTTTGGCTGTATGCTTGGGGTCATTGTCCTGTTGGAATGTAAATCTTCGCCCCAGTCTAAGATTGTTTGCACTCTGAAGCAGGTTCTCATCAAGGATTTACCTGTATTTGGCTCCATTCAATGTTTCTTCTATCCTTACCAGTCTACCAGTACCTGCCACTGAAAAGCATCCCAATAGCACGATGCTGCCACCACCATGCTTCACGGTAGGGATGGTGTTAGACGACTGATGAGCTGTGCCTGGTTTTCTCCAGACAGAGCACTTTGCATTCATGCCAAAGAGTTACATTTTTGTCTCATCAGACCGCATCTTTTGCCTTATATTCTGAGTCTTTCATGTTCCTTTTTGCAAACTCCAGACGTGCTGTCATGTGTGTTTTTCTCAGGAGTGGGTTCCATCTGGCCACCCTACCATAAAGCCCAGATTGGTGAAATGCTGTAGAGACTGTTGTCCTTCTGGCAGGTTCTCCATTTCAGCCAAGGAAATCTTTAGTTCTGTCGGAGTGGTTATTGAGTTCTTGGTCAACTCCCTGACCAAGTTCCTTCTTGCCCGGTTGCTCGGATGGCCAGCTCTTGACTACTTCTACTTGCCAGGCTTGTGCTCAATTCAGAACTGTAAAATTGTTGCAGTTGCAACTGTTGTGTTGCAGTTGACTCCCATTCAACTCATGAGTTGAAATTCTAATTTAATTGACCATACCCCACAGGATGTAGAATTTGAATTTCAGTGAAAGGAAATATTAATTTATTCAGTCTAATTTTAAGAAATTCCACTCAGTCATATAACAGTCATAGAGTTTCATTGAATCTGACAGGTCACAATTCTAAATATAAAAGAATATACACTACATGGCCAAAGGTATGTGGACACTTGCTCGTCGAACGTCTCATTCAAAAACCATGGGCGTCAATATGGAGTTGGTCCCCCCTTTGCTGCTATATCAGCCTCCACTCTTCTGGGAAGCCTATCCACTAGATGTTGGAACATTGCTGCAGGGACTTGCTTCCATTCAGCCACAAGAGCATTAGTAAGGTCGGGCACTGATGTTGGACGATTAGGTCTGGCTCGCATTCGGTGTTCCAATTCAGGCCAAAAGGGTTAGATGGGGTTGAGGTCAGGGCTCTGTGCAGGCCAGTCAAGTTCTTCCACACCGATTACAGACCATTTCTACATGGGCTTCAGCACTTGATGGTACCGTTCTGTGAGCCTGTGTGGCCTAGCTCTTTGCGGCTGAGTCGTTGTTGCTCCTAGATGTTTCCACTTCACAATAATAGCCCTTACGGTTGACTGGGGCAGCACTAGCGGGGCAAAAATTTTACAAACTGACTTGTTGGAAAGGTGGCATACTATGACAGTGCCACGTTAAATGTCACTTAGCTCTTCAGTATGGGTCATTCTACTGCCGATGTTTGTCTATGGAGATTGCATGACTGTGTGCTCAATTTTATACACCTGTCAGCCACAGGTGTGGCGGAAATAGCCGAATTCACTCCTTTGAAGGGGTGTCCACATACCTTTGGGGTAGAAATTACCTTGTTTTTGAAAGAAAAGCAATTTTTTTGTCCATTAAAATAACATCAAATTGATCAGAAATACGGTGTAGACATTATTAAAGTTGTAAAGGACTATTGTTGGTTGAAACGGCAGATTTCTTATGGAATATCAACATACGGTGTACAGAGGCCCATTATCAGCAACCATCACTCCTGTGTTCCAGTGGCACGTTGTGTTAGCTAATACAAGTTTATAATTTTAAAAGGATAATTGTTGATTAGAAAACCCTTTTGTAATTATGTTAGCTCAGCTGAAAACTTTTATCTGATCAAAAATATATTTTTCCAGATCAAGAAAAATGAGAAGAAAAGTCAGAAGCTTCCGTGATCACAAATCATGGCGATACGTTGGACCCATTTGCAATGAATAGATATTTTAAATTCTCAAACCAACAGCAGTGCCTATATGATGTCCTTCCATACAGGCATGACATGCTGAAGTGATGCTTCTATGCAAATGTTGTTTATCAGCAGGTTAATATAAGTCCCACATTGAAGGCAAACGGCTTGTTTGTCATCTGTAGCACCATAGACTCCACTGATCAGCCAAAATAAGCTGAATAACTCAATGCATGCATACACACTCCTACTGAATATGCATTCACCTGTATTGTGAGTTGCCCTATGCCATCTTAATTTACCAAGTTTATCAAGAGATTTACCATTCAAATAAAAGTATTACCATTATGTTATGTAGTTAGTTTGATAAAAAATAAAATGTATTGTTCGATTTTAAAATTGATGCATTAATATGTTCTCTAGTTCTCTAATGTGTTCGCAATGCCAATATTTTTTGCAAGATGATGCATGACACAATATACAAATATGAGTGGGCTATATATGTGCTGCTCTATGCAGGCTATGATTGGACAAAATACCCATGTGCAGGCATAATGACAAATTACCAAAAATAGACCAATGTTACTCTCGTGAAAGAGTAGAGCAATGCTTATGCTAATACAGCACATAAATAAAAACAATGTTTGTCTTTAGAAGATATTAAGATCCTGGCAGAAAACAAACAAATCCAACAAACGACAGCCTGAGGCATTTTACGGAAATCCAAGTAGACGTTTCACCGGAGCCCACATTACCAAAGATGCGGCTACCCATGCGGGTGCCTGATGGTTATTGCAGAGAGGAAGGGAGTCACACTGCTGCACGGGCAATAATTAATTGTTGATGCAAGGTGGAAAGGAGTGATGGCGACAGCTTTAATTTATTTCAACCCGGAGCATGGGATCACTTGAAGTTGGTGAAATATTCAGGGGGGAGGGGGAGCTTGTTGAGTATTTCTCACCATGATGGGCTGTTTCTCTACTATAGCGTGTATGTTTGGGATGGAAATAATGATGTTGTGTCAATGCCACATCAGAAAGATGGACTGCGAGATAACATTAGGGGTTGACACAGCTGTCAAGTTGCTGAAAAGCTGGAGCTGTCATTACACTACCATTGTCGGATCTAATATTTTGCGGGTGACCATATCATTTCTGTCACTTATTCTTGGACTGATTGTGAAAACGACATGTCAAAGTCAGTCAACTGCCAGTCCTGATGACATTTGCTCATTGTATTTTGAGAATGGTCTAGAAGATGTAAAAAAAAACTTGATTGAAAAATTCTCTCAGGTGATAGATAGGGCTGTGGCGGTCATGAAATTCAGCCAGACAGTAACTGTCAATCAAATGACTGCCGGTCTCACGGTAATTGACCATTAATTAACATGAATATGTTTAGCAATAAAGTAGTCAGAACAGATGAGTATTTAATGAATTTGTCGTGAACTTTTAAAGAATTCACTCTGGGGTGAATTCTTGGGCACAGGAACTATGGTGGTCTGCTTGAAACATGTTGGTATTACAGACTCAGACAGGGAGAAGTTGAAAATGTCAGTGAAGACACTTGCCAGTTGGTCAGCGCATGCTCGGAGTATACCTCCTGGTAATACATCTGGTTCCTGCGCATCTCCAAACAACTCAGCAGCCAGGACTAATATCCAAACAACTCAATTGGCTAGTTCAGCTATCTGTCAAGAAATGGGCAGGTTGTAACTTGATCCTACTGCTACGATTGGATAGATTTGGATAGATTGAGGCTGTAACTCCGCTCCCTTTCACACCGCTCTCCATCGCTCGTATCACTTGCTGGCTGCTGTTTACTGCTAGCTCAATGGCGATGACATTTGCTACCAGGCCATACGTTTGCATATTATCGAACAAGGGGACCAACTAAATTGGACGAGCTAAATGCACGTATATCCTACCAACGGGGCATTAAAAACTGTAATATCTTATGTTTCACCGAGTCGTGGCTGAACAACAACATGATTAACATACAGATGGTGGATTACACACTGTATCGGCAGGATAAAACAGCAGTCTCTGGTAAGACAAGGGGTGGCAATCTATGTATATTTGTAAACAACAGCTGGTGCATGATATCTAATGAAGTCTCAAGGTTTTACTAGCCTGAGGTAGAGTATCTCATGATAAGCTGTAGACCACACTATCTACCTAGAGAGTTTTCATCTGTATTTTTCATAACTGTCTAAATATCATCACAGACCGATGCTGGCACTAAGACCGCACTCAATGAGCTGTTTACCGCCATAAGAAAACAGGAAAAAGCTCATCCAGAGGCGACGCTCCTAGTGGCCGGGGACTTTAATGCAGGGAAACTTAAATCTGTTTACCTATTTTCTATCAGCATGTTACATGTGAAACCAGAGGGGAAAAAACTCTAGACTACCTTTACTCCATACACAGAGATGTATGCAAAGCTCTCCCTCGCCCTCCATTTGGACAATCTGACCATAATTCTATCCTCCTGATTCCCTACTAGGTAGCCTAGTGCTTGGAGTGTTGGGCCAGTAACTGAAAGGTTGCTAGATTGAATCCCCGCGCTGACAAGGTAAAAATCTGTCGTTCTGCCCCTGAACAAGGCAGTTAACCCACTGTTCCTAGGCCGTCATTGTAAATAAGAGTTTGTTCTTAACTGACTTGCCTAGTAAAATAAAGGTACATTTTTAAAAAGATGTATCCTGCTTACAAGCAAAAATTAAAGCAGGAAGCACCAGTGACTCGGGCAATAAAAAAGTGGTCAGATGAAGCAGATGCTAAGCTACAGGACTGTTTTGCTAGCACAGACTGGAATATGTTCCGGGATTCTTCCAATGGCATTGAGGAGTACACCACATCAATCACTGGCTTCATCAATAAGTGCATCGATGACATCGTCCACACAGTGACTGTACGTACATACCCCAACCAGAAGCCCTGGATTACAGGAAATATCCGCACTGTGCTAAAAGGTATAACCCCCATTTTCAAGAAGCGGGACTCTAACCCAGAAGCTTATAAGGAATCACGATATGCTCTCCGAACCATCAATCAGGCAAAGCATCAATACAGGATTAAGATCGAACCATACTACAATGGCTCTGACGCTCGTCGGATGTGGCAGGGCTTGCTAACTATTACAGACTACAAAGGGAAGCACAGCCGAGAGCTGCCCAGTGACATGAGCCTACCAGACGAGCTAAATTACTTCTATGCTCGCTGTGAGGCAAGTAACACTGAAACATGAATGAGAGCACCAGCTGTTCCAGACGACTGTGTGATCACGCTCTCCGCAGCTGATGTAAGACCTTTAAACAGTTCAACATTCACAAGGCCGCAGGGCTAGATGTACTACCAGGAGGTGTACTTCGAGCATGCACTGACCAACTGGTAAGTGTCTTTACTGACATTTTCAACTTCTTCCTGTCTGAGTCTGTAATACCAACATGTTTCAAGCAGACCACCATAGTTCCTGTGCCCAAGAACACTAAGGTAACCTGCCTAAATGACTACCGACCCGAAGCACTCACGTCTGTAGCCATGAAGTGCTTTGAAATGCTTGTCAAGGCTCACATCAACACCATTATACCAGAAATCCTAGACCCACTACAATTTAAATACCGCCCCAACAGATCCACAGATGATGCAATCTCTATTGCACTCCACACTGCCCTTTCCCACCTGGACAAAAGGAACACCTATGTGAGAATGCTATTCATTCAATACAGATCAGCGTTCAACACCATAGTGCCCTCAAAGCTCAACACTAAGATAAGGACCCTGGGACTAAACACCTCCCTCTGGCAACTGGATCCTAGACTTCCTGATGGCCCGCCCCCAGGTGGTAAAGGTAGGTAATGACACATCCACCACACTGGTCCTTAACACAGGGGCCCCTCAGGGGTGCGTGCTCAGTCCCCTCCTGTACTCCCTGTTCACTCATGACTGCATGTCCAGGCACGACTCCAACACCATCATTAAGTTTACCGATGACACAACAGTGGTAGGCCTGAACACCAACAATGATGAGACAGCAAATAGGGAGGAGGTTAGAGACCTGGCCGTGTGGTTCCAGGACAAAAACCTCTCCCTCAACGTGTTCAAGACTAAGGAGATGATTGTGGACTACAGGAAAAGGAGGACCGAGCACGCCCCATTCTCATTGACGGGGCTGTAGTTGATTAGGTTGAGAGCTTCAAGTTCCTTGGTGTCCTAATCATCAACAAACTAACATGGTCCAAGCACACCAAGAAGTGCTTGGACCATGAAGTCGTGAAGAGGGCACGACTAAACCTATTCCCCCTCAGGAAACTGAAAAGATTAGGCATGGGTCCTCAGATCCTCAAAAGGTTCTACAGCTGCACCATCGAGAGCATCCTGACTGGTTGCATCACTGCCTGGTATGGCAACTGCTCAGCTTCCGACCGCAAGGCACTAAAGAGGGTAGTGTGTACGGCCCAGTACATCACTGGGGCCAAGCTTCCTGCCATCCAGGACCTCCTATACCAGGCCGTCTCAGAGAAAGGCCCAAAGAATAGTCAAAATCTCTAGCCACCCTTGTCATATACTGTTCTCTCTGCTACCGCACGGCAAGCAGAGTAGTCTGGCTACCCAGACTACTTGCATTGCCCCCAATCCCTCTTTTACGCTGCTGCTACTCTCTGTTATTATCTATGCATAAGTCACTTCAATATCTCTACCCACATGTATATATTACCTCGATTATCTCGACTAACCGGTGCCCCCGCACATTGACTCTGTACCGGTACCCCCTGTATATAGCCTCGCTATTGTTAATTTACCACTGCTTTTTAATATTTTGTTACTTTATTTCTTATTTTTAGGTATTTTTCTTAAAACTGCATTGTTGCATTGTTGGCTTGTAAGTAAGCATTTCACTGTAAGGTGAACCTGTTGTATTCGGCACATGTGACAAATACAATTTGATTTGATGCTAATACACTTCCAGAAAGAAAACCTTTTTGGATATCTGATTACCTACAAATGTCAATATTTTTTAACCTGGAGATAAACGTTCCTAATTCTTGTTCTTGTGCAATTGCCATAGGCATCTCATTCACATTTATGTGGGGAAACATAGAAAGTTCAATGGACAGCAGTCCAAAAGGTTATCTTCAATAATTAATGTATTAGCCTGCACGGACGGGTTTTGGCCTTAGCCTCATTCAGCATGCAGTGTCAATGAGACATACATGAGATGAGCACATTCATAGACTTTCATGAACTGGAAGTGATAGTGTCACCCACAGCTGTGTATCTTGTGGGGTGGACAGTGGGGGTCAAGAACCTGCCCCCCTCCTCTATATTAGAGACGGGTCAATTTGACCCCCCCAATAATATACCATGATGCATTTGATTGATAGGGAAAAAAATACACCATAAAGCATCAGGCAGTAACTAGCTTTCTGTGTCTTTACACAACACTGTGCTACTCAATTCCTAATTTTATGATTGGATCGCCGCCAATATGCTCTTGGTTTGGGCCGGTCCTCAGAGGCCGTGGTTTGTGAAAGGGAGCAAACTTGTAAGGAGAACAGATTAACGCGCAATATCTCCTTTCTCTTTCTCTCTCTTCTTAACAAACCCTCAAATCTGTGAGCTAACTATGAAACTTGAAACTTAAAAATATTACAGTCAAACTTAACATGGTACATTCAGCAGCATGAATAAGAGTGATATAGAAAGTGATGTTTTTCAAATGGAGAAAGTTTCTATTTCGAAGTGATGAAATGCGCATCTCGCGTATTACCCAGAATAGATTCCAACCCTAAACTTTCTTACAGCTGCACTGGGGTTGGACAGGCTTCCTGTTAAGATTAAGACACCCTGGACACACCTACTCATTCAAGGGTTTGTCTTTATTTTTACTATGTTCCACATTGAAAATCATTCCAGGTGAAGCTGGTTGAGAGAATGCCAAGAGTGTGCAAAGGCAAAGGGTGGCTACTTTGAAGAATCTCAAATATAAAATATATTTTGATTTGTTTAACACTTTTTTTTGGTTACTACATGATTCCATATGAGTTATTTCATAGTTTTGATTTCTTCACTATTATTCTACAATATAGAAAATAGTAAAATTAAGAAAAACTCTTGAATGAGTAGGTGTGTCCAAACTTTTGACTGGGACTGTATGGCTCAGAAAAACATACCTCAATCCAGGGATGACAAATGCTTTGTACTCCGAATTGTCCCATTATTGTCACACCCTGATCTGTTTCACCTGTCTTTGTGCTTGTCTCCACACCCCTCCAGGTGTCTCCCATCTTCCCATTATCCCCTGTGTATTTATACCTGTGTTCTCTGTTTATCTGTTGCCAGTTCATCTTGTCAGGTCTTACCAGCGTTCTCTCCCGCCTTCCTGTTTCTCTAGTTCTGTTTCCTAGTTTTTCCCGGTTCTGACCATTCTGCCTGCCTGTCGTCCTTTACCTGCCTGACTTTGACCTGATTACGAACCTCTGCCTGCCCTGACCCCTAGCCTGCCTTCCATCCTGTACCTGACTGACTCTGACCTGATCGCCAACCTCTGCCTGCCCTCGACCTGCACTTTGCCTGCCCCGTGTTTCTAATAAATCATCTGAGAACTGTACTATCCGCCTCCCATGTCTGCATCAGGGTCATATCCTGAGTCGTGATAATTACCTGTTACGCCGAGAAGACTGAATGACTGGTAGTTTTCTGGAAAACTGCTCTTTCGTCCTCATGATAGATAGCAGAAGCCACAGCAGCCATTTTGGAATGGCAGTGTCAGCCAATCAGCTCCTTTTGTTTTGCAACGCAACATGTCATTCCATCCATAATGGCTGCTGTGGCTACTGCTAGCTAACATGAGGAGGAAAACAGTAGCTTACTTAAATGAGCAGTCCTTCAATCTTCTCGTGTAACAGTTGGGATAATGGGACAATTCATAGTACAACACATTTATCAGCCCTGGATTGAGGTACATTTTTCAGAGCATTATCTCACACCGGCTTTGTGGTGTCTTAACCTAAACAGGAAGCGTGTACGGGCCCAGTGTAGCTGTACGCAAGTGTAGGGTCACAATCTATTATGGCTAAGCACATTAGAGCACTATTTCTCAAAACTAGTAATTGGTAACGGTTATATTGGGCTGAACTTTGAGTGTTCAAAGGAAACTTTTGATAGTATTTTGAATCTTAAAAGATTGAGTTTATATTAGGCTATCAGAGAAGGGTTGTTTCTATTAATTTTAGGCAGTAGACTCAAGCAAGCCTGTTTCTGTAACGTCTGCTTCCAACTCACACCCTCAAACACGTAGATCCTCTGAACGCAGCTCACTTTCCAGCCCACTTTCCAGCTCCCACTCTCAAACACCTAGATCCCCTGAACGCAGCTCACTTCAGGTGATCCCAATCACCTGAATTATAATCACCTGTTCACACACCTGTATGTCATTATCACACACTATTTAGTTCAGTTCTTTGCACCCCATCACTGTGAGGTATTGTTTGTTTTGTGACACACGGCTTTCAGAGCATGGGTTTCCTGTGATGTACTTGTCCTGTATATGATAGTTTTTGCCTGCCTCACTAACGATGCCTTTTGCCTATTCCCTGCCTGTACTTTAGCCTATTGGATTTCCTGTTATCAACCTATTGACTGATCTCCCAGACTACGTTACAAGCCTTTTCCCTGCCTGTACTGTTGCCCTTTTGGATCCCCTGTGTATGACCTTCTGCCTGCCCCTGGACCCAGTTACCTGCCTCCTCCTGTGGTCCTCTGCAATAAACACCCTGCTGCGCCCTGCACTTGAAACCAGCTCTCTGTCTCCCCTTGTGTTCATTCATTTTTCTCCCAAGTCAGAGGCAGTTTGCCTGTCTCCCAGACCCTGACCATTGACCAACAGCAGCAGCCTATCCTCCTTAATTATGCCAATTTGAAGGCAACAATTGTGAGGGGAAACCACTAATCATGTTTATGCAACCTAATAATCACCATTAAAATACCTCCAGAACTAACAAAATGTTTTATTTCAATTTGAGAATCTGTAATAGAAATTGAGCCACCCTAATCTTCATTGATACACACTAAGAGGGTCCCTCAAATCAACATTTATTGGTCGCGTACACATATTTTTCAGATGTTATTGCAGGTGCAGAAAAATGCTAATGTTTTTAGCTCCAACATTGTAGTACATAACAATACACATAAATCCCCCAAATAAAAATATAGAAATTAAGAAATATAAGAACTAGCAATGGCAGATTCCGGAATATAAATATGCAGTACCAGTCAGAAGTTGGAACACACCTATTCATTCAAGGGTTTTCTTTATTTGTACTATTTTCTACATTGTAAAATAATAGTGAAGAATTCAAAACTATGAAATAACACACAAGGATTCATATAGTAACCAAAAAAGCGTTAAACAAATCAAAATATATTTTATATTTGAGATTCTTCAAAGTAGCCACCCTTTGCCTTGATGACAGCTTTGCACACAGCTTGGCATTCTCTCAACCAGCTTAACCTGGAATGCTTTTCCAACAGTCTTGAAGGAGTTCCCACATATGCTGAGCAATTGTTGGCTGCTTTTCCTTCACTCTGCGGTCCGACTCTTCCCAAATCATCTCAATTGGGTTGAGGTCGGGTGATTGTGGAGGCCAGGTCCTCTGATGCAGCACTCCATCACTCTCCTTCTTGGCCAAATAGCCCTTGCACAGCCTGGAGATGTATTGGTACATCAAACGCATTAAGAACGAAAGAAATTCCACAAATGCACTTTTAACAAGGCACACCTGTTAATTGACATGCTTTCCAGGTGACTACCTCATGAAGCTGGTTGAGAGAATGCCAACAGTTTGCAAAGCTGTAATCAAGGCAAAGGGTGGCTACTTTGAAGAATCTCAAATATAATATATATATATATATACTGTGGGGAGAAGAAGTATTTGATACACTGCCGATTTTGCAGGTTTTCCTAATTACAAAGCATGTAGAGGTCTGTACTTTTTATCATAGGTACACTTCAACTGTGAGAGACGGAATCTAAAACAAAAATCCAGAAAATCACGTTGTATGATTTTTAAGTAATTAATTTGCATTTTATTGCATGACATAAGTATTTGATACATCAGAAAAGCAGAACTTAATATTTGGTACTGAAACCTTTGTTTGCATTTACAGAGATCACACGTTTCCTGTAGTTCTTGACCAGGTTTGCACACACTGCAGCAGGGATTTTGGACCACTCCTCCATACAGACCTTCTCCAGATCCTTCAGGTTTCGGGGCTGTCGCTGGGCAATACGGACTTTCAGCTCCCTCCAAAAATGTTCTATTGGGTTCAGGTCTGGAGAGTGGCTAGGCCACTCCAGGACCTTGAGATGCTTCTTACGGAGCCACTCCTTAGTTGCCCTGGCTGTGTGTTTCGGGTTGTTGTCATGCTGGAAGACCCAGCCACGACCCATCTTCAATGCTCTTACTGAGGGAAGGAGGTTGTTGGCCAAGATCTCGCGATACATGGCCCCATCCATCCTCCCCTCAATACGGTGCAGTCGTCCTGTCCCCTTTGCAGAAAAGCATCCCCAAAGAATGATGTTTCCACCTCCATGCTTCACAGTTGGGATGGTGTTCTTGGGGTTGTACTCATCCTTCTTCTTCCTCCAAACACGGCGAGTGGAGTTTAGACCAAAAAGCTCTATTTTTGTCTCGTCAGACCACATGACCTTCTCCCATTCCTCCTCTGGATCATCCAGATGGTCATTGGTAAACTTCAGACGGGCCTGGACATGCGCTGGCTTGAGCAGGGGGACCTTGCGTGCGCTGCAGGATTTTAATCCATGACGGCGTAGTGTGTTACTAATGGTTTTCTTTGAGACTGTGGTCCCAGCTCTCTTCAGGTCATTGACCAGGTCATGCTGTGTAGTTCTGGGCTGATCCCTCACCTTCCTCAAGAAGGTGAGATCTTGCATGGAGCCCCAGACGGAGGGTGATTGATCCTCATCTTGAACTTCTTCCATTTTCTAATAATTGCGCCAACAGTTGTTGCCTTCTCACCAAGCTGCTTGCCTATTGTCCTTCTTAAAGAAAAAGCTTCTTAAAGAAAAACAGGTCTGTGAGAGCCAGAGTTCTTACTGGTTGGTAGGTGAGCCCATAATAATTAGGAACTCAATCAAGGTCTCAAATTACTGTTGAGAGTTAGAACATATCATATAAGCCATTTAGCAGACACTTTAATCCAAAGGAACATACTGTCATGTGTGCCACCATTTGACTTATGGGTGGTCCTAGGCATCAAACCCACGACGCTGTTGTTACAAGCACCATGCTCTACCAGCTGAGCTACAACGGATCATACCTTTCATGTTGAATAATAGAAGACTCAAGGTGCAATTTCGAAATTTGGTTATGCATCAGCAGTTTCTCTCGTCATGACAGTCACTCAATTAGTCATGTCAGCTAACAAATTTTGGATTGGTAAGTTATTCTAGCCAGCTTTCTAAACTTGTAGTTATCGTGGATGAATACCGACCGGGCAAGCAGGGCACGTGCCCAGGGGCCTTGACCTCCAGGTGGGTCACACATTGATTTTCTTAGTCACTCTCACTCAGATATAGGGCATAATTCATGGCAAAATGTGTAGAATTTCAGGAAATTTGTTATAAAATGTCTAAATGTTCTCTCTACCCCATGGCAAAAAGGGGGAATATTTTAATTTGGGTCTCAGGCTGTAAAAGTTTACATACCCCCGGTCTAAAGAATCCATTTTTTCTTCTGACATATTAACACAGACATACTGGAGATTATTAACTTTTGTTTTGGTGGCGATTTGACACAATTCTCGGTCTTGAATTGGACTCACATTTTTCTGGGGTCTCGGTCTTGGCTCGGAACCCTCGCCCCCCTCCCGGTCTCGGTCTTGACTAGGGCTCAATTTGCTCCAGTCTTGGTCTTGAATCGGTCTCGCTTTATATATCGCACCTTAAAGGGATCCGCTATGGTTACAAGCCAAATAACCCTTATTTAGCACTATATAGAACTATTTGTATTTAGTGTGTATGGATGCATGCCACATTGCAAAGCAGTAAGCTTCTTTATTTGTCCTTTATTAAATGTTTCTTACTGATTTCAATATGGAAGTGAAACCAGGTTCTCGTGTTTGTATGTAGTGTTTCTTGATGAGTATAAGGCAAATTTATTAACTAAATGCGAACAATTGTGTTATTCTTGTACCATATTTTTGTGTAAAAATAGTAGCAGTTCATTCAATCGGGGAGGTAAAAAGGGGGCATGGGGGGGCGGGGCACACGATGCTCTCCCATGATGAAAGGGGGGCGTAACTTAAAAAGTTTAGCAAGCACTAACCTAGCTAATAATTAGCACAAATACAGATAGGCAACCCCATGCTTCAGCCTATTTTTTTTATAGCCACTATGCTGCATAATTTATGATACAGGTGATAATGCTTATTACTAAATAACACAGCAGCCTGATAACATGTATCTCACATCCGGCTGTGATTGGGAGTCCCATAGGGCAGCGTACAATTGGCCCAGCATCGTCCGGGTTTGGCCGGGGTAAGGGTAGGGGTAGGGGTTGTAAATAAGAATTTGTTCTTAACTGACTGCCTAGTTAAAGAAAGGATAAATGATTTCTAGAAGGGAAAATAATATTTTAGGTGCTGTCAGCATCTTTTTTATTTTCATTCATTTTGGAGTATAGAAGTCACAAAAACGGACTTTCTCTCAGGCATTCTACAAAACAATTGTAAAATGAACGTTAGATAAACTCTACTTCAGGTTCCAGACGAGAGGTGTGCTGTCAGTGTGTGTAAACAGAGATACTGCGTTAACAGCATTGCTTCAACTAGTTTGATTGAACTGAGCTCCGTAGTCTGGGTAATGAGAAGGGAGTGGATGCAAAGTACAGCAGAGGGCCTCGGTGGGTTCAGGCTAACTGTGTGTGACCTGCTCACATCATTTCCCTCCCACTGTAATGTGTCTTGGTCTCTGGCAGGGGAATTCAATCAGATGGAGAAAGAAGCGCAATGTCTTCTAACCCCTCACTGACCTACTCACACACACACACACAAACAGAGTCTAGTTGCATACGCACTCAGAAGCAAGGCCCTATCCACCTGCCACGCTGTGGTGTGAATCATGTCGGCTGTTGATCTCTGCACTCTCCCGCTAAGCTTTTTCTCGGCAGCCTGCCATGATGACGACAGTAAGGGCCACGTTATTACTTGAGCTCTGGCTCGCCGCTCCATCCAGAGCCACCGCTGCCCTCGACGCTGCCCATGCGGGATTTATCCCGGACCATCAATATCTCACTGGCCGGGGCCTCGCTTCTAGGGGAGGGAGGGTTTATTACTCATATATTCTGAGCCTGGGACTCCAGGCCCCCACTGGAGGTTCAAGTCGTAAAGGCAAATACTGGAAAATCCCTGCAGTGGAGCCCCCCCCCCCCACGGAGAGCCCGGGCTTTGAGTTATTTACAGTGCCGAAGCAAGACCCCAGGCGAAGAGGAAGCAGCAGCCGCGTGTTAGCCTCTGATCCTTCGACAAACAATCGCCGCCCCCATGTACCGTTGTCCTCTTAAAGGTAGTTAGTGTCTTCAAGTATGATAAACCTTGGCAAGCAATGTTTCCTTTTCCTCCTGGTCACTGTGGTTACTGGTAGAGAAAAGTAGACATGCTTTATTACTCTAGCTACCGTCACATGGCTGTCTGTGCAGTAGCTCGCTATAGGCTAGCTGTCAGAATCTGTTGCTGGTTCCTCAAGGCCAACCAGTGATGAAGTCAAGATACAGGCCAAGACCAAGACCATAATAGGGCCAAGACTGTCGAGATCAAGACTCTGTCTCCGACACCGGAATGCACAGACGTTTTGAAAGGCTAATTATGGCGACACCATATCCATGCTGGCTGGATCGATCATCCCTTTCTGTGTAAATGCTTCTGGTGCTGTATCTCAAGGTAACAGCATCCGCACTGGTTTCGCTCATCCAAATCAAAAACTCCATCCATCTGCAGGTATGGGCATGTTGTGTACCACGCAACTGTCCCATTATGGGCCGTCTTCAAAGCAGGGGCCCATCCGGTCTATGATTCACAGGAAAGACTCAACGGCAGCTTGCGATCGGAACAGATGGCAAGTAGGCAACTGTGTAAGCGAGCGATGGAAGCGCTTTCATATTGACAAATAATTGACAGACCATCCCTGAGCACGAGTACATTTCCTGATGAATTGTCACCTGTTTAATCATTGTCATCTCCCTCTTTTTTCCCCCTCCTTCTTATTAATGCTTTGCTTTTTTTGGAAGCCTGGTCCCAGATCTGTTTATGCTGTCTTGCCAATGGCATGACAATGGCATAGGAGTTGGCAAGAGAGCAAATAAAATCAAATTTATTTATATAGCCCTTGGTACATCAGCTGATATCTCAAAGTGCTGTACAGAAACCCAGCCTAAAACCCCAAACAGCAAGCAATGCAGGTGTAGAAGCACGGTGGCTAGGAAAGACTCCCTAGAAAGGCCAAAACCTAGGAAGAAACCTAGAGAGGAACCAGGCTATGAGGGCAGCACATCTGGGACCAGACTACCTTTTTAAACTATCCACTGGGGAAATGCTGAATGTCCCAAGGGCCCCTCTCCCTCCAGGGTGTTTCACCACCTGAGCCTGCTCTTTAATATCTTAATTGACTCACCTCTCCCACTCATCTCCACCCCTTTTCCTCAGCAAACAACCCACACTAAAAACAAATGAATTCAAAAAGCAGCACATGCACGTTGTAAATAATTTGACTCTACTAACGCTGATCACCTGAAACAATATAGAGTACATGGAATAATAGATGTGTGGCCCACACACAGATAAGATTTTGATTTGCTTGATTTGTTTTTATTTTAGTAGTATGAAAGCTGATAGTACTCAGAGTTGCTACATTTCATACTGAATAAAGAATACATCTAATTGACTATAAGCTGATTTTCAACACAGTCAGTGATTTTTGTATACCGTACGTCGTAACGTTGGTGACTGCTCTAACTCCTTCATTGAGTATGTTTACACGCACACTAGTAACTCGATATTAAACTAACTATGGCAGTAGGCAGATTATGCAATAGTCATGTGAACACGTTACTCTGCTTATCTTAGTCGGTGTAAGGTCAAAATCAAAGCAAGCATACGCCGATTAAAACACCACATTTTTCTGAGCCATCTTTCAAATTATTAGGACATGTAAACTCCTTAATCTGCGTTCCGGATGTGTATTTGATCTGTGAATGTGCTAGCACCAGCCGAGCGGGTCTCCCTCTTTAGGGCGAGTGAAGTGTGTTCGGGAACAACTGATCTTAGATGTAGTTTTCACATACAAACTTCATATGTCCGAACTGAGATCCAAATATGCTTCCCAAAAATAACATGTTCTCTGCGGTAGAGTGTTCATTTTGATTGGCGATTTTCTGCATTTGTCAGAGTATATTATCAGGTAGCCAGATTTGAGATGTGTCCATGTAAATAGGATTAATAGGTAAATCGTTCTTCTTGCAAAGCATGTAAAACGTTTTAATCAAACTATTATATCAATCTGTCACGTTCCTGGCCTTATTTCCTTTGTTTAGTCTTTGTTTAGTTGGTCAGGACGTGAGCTGGGTGGGCATTCTATGTTTTGTGTTTCTATGTTGGGTTTGTTGTTTGGCCTAATATGGTTCTCAATCAGAGGCAGGTGTTTGTCATTGTCTCTGATTGGGAACCATATTAAGGTAGCCTGTTTTCACTGTTTGTTTGTGGGTGATTGTTCCTGTTCGTGCGTTCATGTGTTTTATGTTCTCAGGTTCAGGACTGTAGCTTCGTTGTTTTCGTCTGTTTATTGTTTTTTTGTTCGTATTGAAAGTAGTATTCCAATAAATATGGATGCATACCACGCTGCGCTTTGGTCCTCCTCTCCTTCCAACGACGAGAGCCGTTACACAATCTGACTATCCACAATAATCGCATTATTGTGTGCATGTAACCGTACTCATTGACAGTGAGTTGAACTGGATCTGTAGTTCAACCTTTTTCACCAAGGTTTTCAGGTAGTTATTTTTAATTTTTCTTGTCTGGAATTCAGCTTTTAGCTGCATATGTGAAGAACACACCCTAACCAATAATAATAAAACCTTATATGAACGTTGCAATGCCCCCCCCCCTCCCCCCACAGTGTTAAAAACATAATTCCCATTGCAATTAAAACAGCGTTCCCATTATTAGGTCTTCATCTGGTCATTATCTAAAATAAATGTCTCCTGTTGGAATGACATCATTACAATGGCGTTATCCATTATAATAGAGGTGATTTCAGTGGGACACACACACACACACCTAGATCAGATGAGTAGGGTAACATGTTTGTAAAAATACATCAACATCTCCAATGGTATATCCCTCTATAGAGAATTTGTCAGTGGTAAGCTAGCTGTGACATCAAACCCCTACCGCTCTGTTCCAGTCAGCGATACATTTACGGAATGATTATCATACTCATAATCATATGGCCCCTTGTGTGTCTTGTATCCAGCCTCCCACTGGCCCTACTGGATGCCTGCTTCATTTGGCCCCACCATCGTGATGTGCATGGAAGAACACTTATTATCTCTTTCTCCCCAGATCCATCTATTGATAGATAGAAGTGTTTCCCCCTCTTTTGTGACAGGAGATCTTAATAATTAAATCGCTGACGTTCCGCCGGGAGACTTCTTCTGCTCATCTGAGCTTGAATTTTAATTCGGGGCCTCAGCATAGTTTCTTGTTCTCATCGTGAGAGAATCTCTCTCGATTTCTCTCTATTTCTCCCTCTTGCTCTCTTCCCTCTCTTCCTCTCTTTTCTTTCTTTCTTTCTTTCACTTTATTTAGGCACATTATTTTGTCATGTGCAATGTGTCTCTTCCACTCATTGTCTTGGAGATCTGGGGCGTCGGTGCAGATAGGGGAGAGATGCTGTTGAATTTAACATGAAGGGAATGTGAGCGACTGGTGCACCAGGTGGTTCCTCCGGATTTGTGTGTCGAAATGAGATTCAGTGTTCCAACACTTTCTCAGTCAAGGGTTGAGGATTTGCTGACAACCTCCCCCCCCCCCCTTGTTTTACAGCATGAAGGGTTAACAAAATCTGTCAAAATGAAAGACGAATATCAACTATGCACACTTATAGTACATCTAGTCTAACCAAGGTGTGCCAAGTCCTCACATCATTAGTAACCTTGCATGACACGGAGACATTTCATTGCCCTCGACTGAAAGCTATACTTGTCAGTTACTTTAGCATATGTGTTGCTCACTGACTTTGCACACAGACTTTGCACAGCTTTTCTTCAACCATTTACATGACTGGACAAACAAGCACTCACAAAGATTTCTGGCTTCTCCTCTTCTTTGGTTTGGTATTTCCAAAGACCCTCCTCCCCACCCCTCCAAAACAAGTGTTAGGGGCCACATGTTGACCAGAAGTGGGCCAGTAACAGCAAAACTGCAAAAAGAAAAGACTCTTCCATTATCATCCAACCTGGCCCTGTTGCGTAACCATTGGACGAAGATGAGTTCTCCCGCTCTGAAAAAAATAGGGAGTGTTGTTTTGTAACCCTACTTGTCTGTTGGGTCTAATTAGAAAATGAATGACTTGTCGGATTAATAAAGAAAGTCGAGAGGGCGAAATAGGAAAGTTTAATGGAATGCAAATTGATTTCTGTGCCCACATCTCTTCCAAGCTAGGTGAAGATCTGAACCCAAAGGCTACCATCGCTTTTTTGAGAGGGAACAGGTCTTTCTTCCGCCACCTACCTTTCATTCGGGCCGGCGGACGCAGATTAGTGTTCGGACCTGAGCCAAACCCTCTTACAGAGGTACCACTATGTCTTCTTCTACTGCTAACATGTAGCTGTCATCTATATCTAGCACTAATGAGGGTAGACATCTTGAGAGACACACATTTTCTCCTCATTTGGGATTTCTCAGTAACTGAACTCACATTTTTGTGTGTTCTTTGCCAGACTGTGATGTCATCTCTTTTGTTCAATAAAGCTCTACAGTTTGGAAAATCGCATGCACTATTGGGGGGGCTATGTGTGTGGTTTATAGAAAGCAATTTCTTCACTCTCACAACCACATCAATGATGACAATAGGACAGCCCTCAACATTGGCAAAACCACGCCATCATGAAAAAAGAGAGCCTGTCTTAGAGCCTGTGTCTTTGAAGTGAAAAGATATTGAGATCTCCTCTTCAACAGCCGAGACTGTATAGAAACTCATCCCAAAGACGAAGAGACAAACAAAACAAGCCCAAACACATCCACGTTGTGAAAACCTGATCCAGCATCGCTAAATGTGTATCGCATTACTACCCCAGTGCCTTGTGGGTTACTAGCAGAACTGCTTGGCACCATTCGCATAGCATGGAGTCTGGAGAGTCCCCGGTCTGCTCCTTTTTCCTCTCATCTCGGAATATAATCTCAGGAAGAACTAACAGGCCTTTCAAGGGTGTTGTCTCAGTGAGCAGCCTTCCCCCGTTCCCTCTTGTGAATGAAACGCTACACTCGTCTTTCCGCTGCCCATCCCCAGGCCTAAAGCAACATACGCAACATGAAAATGAATGCTTATTTCCTGCCGCCCCAAAATCCCCTGGATCTGCAAATTGCCTCAGATAAACCCCCGATCTGACGAGGCATGTGATTGATATACCTTGTACGACCGTTATGCTTTTTTTGGGGGGGGAGACTTGTGTCAAAGAAATGTATTCTTGGCAAGATTGCCGATACATTACATCGCATGATAATGCAAATCCCATGCTCCCGTAGTCAATGAACTGTCTCAGTTTAGAAGTGACCTACATATCATGATGCGTGTGTATAATGTGTCGGGTTTGAAGCACCAATTTCATCATGGTTATTTTCAGATGAAGGATGGTTTAGATGTATCCCCCCAGTTCTTGTTTCAGGGGTTTCGAGAATAATATAAATTGGATGCAGAGAGTCTCTATGCTCCGCTCAGTATGACATCAGTGTGAAAAGCAACAGAGAGAAAAGGAGACAATAGAAAACAAAGCTTTAAGAAAAAAATACAAACTGAAAAGACAAACAATCTTATGCAAATGCGGAAGATGTTCCGATTCCTGTATGCTGCGGTTACTCGAGATTATTTCTCAATTACATTGGTGCGTATAGGATAACATCCCTCCGGACTATAGATGAATTACTTGAAAATATAGCATGTTTAGTATGGCATGACTTGCAATCAACATTAAAACAAACAAAGATTGTTTGAGGGTGGGAAAACATCTCAATTTGAAGAGACTAGAGTGGCTGTATAAGAAATGTAAAGTGTGTTGTGCTAAACCGACCAGACATACAGTATATGGACTCCAAGTGTGTGTGTGTGTGTGTGTGTGTGTGTGTGTGTGTGTGTGTGTGTGTGTGTGTGTGTGTGTGTGTGTGTGTGTGTGTGTGTGTGTGTGTGCAAGTCAGAGTGTTGGAGACAGAGCGAAAGAGAGAGAGCGAGAAAAGGGTGCATGATTGTCCCAGGCTAATGGGAGCAGTCTTCTCTCTAGCTGACTGGAACCAATTAGAGTGGGTTTCCTGCTTTGGCACTGGGCCTCCTCCCAGCTTTTTTTCCCCTCAGCCCAGCCCAACTCCTCCAAACATCCCTCTAAACATCGCTGATCTCATCACTCTGTCACTCGCTCTGTCGCTCTTGTGACTGTAGATACATAACAAGTCTGAGCCCTTTACCCAATAGACAAAACTGGTTATAATGATTACAACCACATTACAACCAGTGTGTAGGTCAGTTTGTAACGCTTTGTCTGCAGGATACCCTCTTCACTCACTGAAAATAGGTCTTCTCACTCCTGAATTTCTAAAAAGAGTAGCCTGGAGAGTCACACAACATGCAATTAACAAAATCACAGCGTGTGTCCGGGGTAACTGCATTTGTTTGACCTCATATTTTATTGAAGAATGATAATACATTTGGTTTCGACATTGTCAGCTGATGTGCTGTAAGTCTGACTAGAGTTTCCGGCAACAAAATCGCTTGTTTTGCTTCACTACAGAACTCTTTCTGAACATACATTCCCGATTACAGTACTCCAATCTTTGTTCGATTATTTTCTCACATCTGCCCCATCCTCCATTCTCCTGAACAGGACTGTTTTTCTCCCTTTGGAAGAAGCCACTGTGAATAACCCACAGCCAGGTGTCTCACTGTAAACAAAATTCTGCAGGGCAATAAAAATGGAGACTGCTAACAATAAAAAGCAATTGTTGTGTATGTTTGGATCACTGTTCTCCTCCTGCGCTCGTTGAATTATTGAACACCTGTGCGTTTGGTGGAAATGTCAGATGCTCTTTTTGCTGAGACAGAGGGGGGAGGAGGAGGGAGAGAAAGAGAGAGAAACAAGGGAAGCTATGCGTAAACCATCCGCCGTCAAAAACAGCCTTTTCTAACAGGGCGTCATAGCTGATCATTGATTATTTTCAATGGGCTCGAACCCTGAATAATTTATTTCTCCATTATCAAGTCGGAATTGCCTCAGGAAATGTCCCCTCCTCTCCCTTATAGTTTTGGGCTGCTTGCTATTATCATTGATTCACAGTTCTGGTTTGGAGCTAATTCCATTAGCTCATTAATTTGCATTTCTACGTGAAGTATTGTCCTCTGTTGACATGTCGAGTCAATGATGGAGGGAGAGGGAGAAGAACAATGAGAAAGCTCAGAGCTGTGTGTGTGTGTGTGTGTGTGTGTGTGTGTGTGTGTGTGTGTGTGTGTGTGTGTGTGTGTGTGTGTGTGTGTGTGTGTGTGTGTGTGTGTGTGTGTGTGTGTGTGTGTGTGTGTGTGTGTGTGTGTGTGTGTGTGTGTGTGTGTGTGTGTGTGTGTGTGTGTGTGTGTGTGTGTGTGTGTGTGTGTGTGTGTGCAGTGCGAAGCAAGCATATGTGTCCCAGTGGCAATCAGTGGTGGCCTAAATTTGTCAGGGTTGATATTTGCGAAGCTGCCCATAGTAGCTCTCTGGCTGAGAGTGTGAGGGACGGCACCAGCCAGACGAAGCCTACACCAGCTAGCTGTGCTGGAATCCATAGGCTAGTGAGGGGGACTGGAAAACTGTGTCCTGTGTTTCTGCTGCCACTTTAAGGGGAAAAAACATTTCCAGCCTATTAATAGCCAACTCAACTAGTTATTTTCTGCGTTTTCTCTCCTCTGCTCTCTTCCCCGCATTAATTAATGTATTTTCTCCTTGCGTTTCCCTATAAAGAGGATGTCGGCCCGATAGACCAATTATCTCTTTCCTCTAAATTATATTTTCTAATCCATCAGTCACCTCCCGATGATGTTCCCCGGAGATCACACTCTCTCGGGCTACCGCTATTCTTAGCGTGGCAGCCCGCGAGGGGGGGGGGGGTTATCTGTGAAACAAGGTTGCCCTTTCAGAGAGTAGAGTACGGGAGCAAGAGACACTGCCGGCACAGCCCCTGCCACCGTATAGACCACTGTAAATCCGAGAAAGATGGAAGAATGTAATCTATTCTCCTGTCCGCTGGAGAGAAATGAAAGGCAAGAGTGTATCTCCCGTTTATGGGTGTGAAGGGTTTCCTGATTAAACGTAGCTAAGGCCCAGGCTCCATTTCAACCCCGGCCCGAGTGTTGCCGCCGCTGCCTCGTCGTAGTTGCGGCTTCTCATTTCCAGTGGATATCTGTAGTGTCAGAGAAAAGAGCTTGCCTATGTTTTCACAGTAATGAGCCGCAGTCGTCTGCACCGTTTTAGAAAATGAGCCCCCATGTTGTAATGATAAGTGGCGACTGCAATTTCGTTACTCCGTGAAACTTCCCAGGCATAGTCTGTGACGTCTCTGCTGTAGCCTTGACAAATTAAGAGTTTGTCTTGTGTAGTCTCACCGAATTGGTAGTGGAAAGTAGAAACACATTTGTTTGATCAGAAAAGAGTTGTCACTTTCTGACGCCCAGTGTTTGCATATTCCGTTACATTTGAGTCATTTAGCAGACGCTCTCATCCAGAGCGGCTTACAGTTAGTGCATTCATCTTAAGATACTGTAGCTAGGTGGGACAACCTTATATCACAGTTATAGTAAGTACATTTTTCCTCAATATATCAGTGAAGTTAGAGATAGTAGGGGGAAGAGAGTCAAGTGCGAGTGTTAGTTCACGAAAGGCTTCTCTTTTGAGGGGGGGGGGGGTGCTGTGCCGAGGAAGGCTTTTGACATGCGCCCTTAGTCACCACTTCTCTGTTTGCATTATTATCTCTGCAGCAGTAGACACCAGATGTGTCGTCCTGACAGTGGGAGTCTGCTGGTATGAAGCCGATTCTAAATAGGCTTTTCTAGGGGATCCCATGGGGTTTGGACTGTGGAATCCCAAGGCTCTGTCTTTCAGAAGTATTCTCTCAGACATTTTGTGTTAGCTAGGTGCTCTGGGGCACAATACAAAATCTCAGCCGTTGGTTTCAATGAGCCCTGAAATATGGAAATGACAAAAGGCACATGCTTAGCCTTTTAATACTACTGTTGTTTATCTCTTTTTCCTTCGCTGTACTCTGAAGATGGTAATTTCTGTCCCCTAGAGAGACAGGGACAGTGTGTGTGTGGCGTTTGTGTGCGTGCGTGCGTGCGTGCGTGCGTGCGTGCGTGTGTGCGCAATCCAGTATCTTGACTACTGTAGGCTAGTCCCAACTACTGTGGTCCCATGTAGTTCCGTTGGTAGAGCATGGAGCTTGTAACGTCAGTGTTGTCGGTTCAATTCCCATGGTGGGCCATTCTGAAAGAATGTATGCACTCAATACTGTAAGTTGCTCTGGGTAAATGTATAATATTTCACCTTCTGATGTCTTTTCATGCCTATCAGGAATAGGGGGACATGTGACAATTGAATATTGTAAAAGCATCGTCTGATCTAATTGGGATTGTCAATGTGGATATCACTGAAGAGGTCAAACATAGCTCTTGCATTTAGGTTTTTTTGTGTTCATTATTCTGCATTACAGATTTCCAAAAATATATGTGTTTTTGAATCATGTTCGTGAAGTTTAAATTCCTAAATCGACTACGATTCCCTGTGACTTACACCCTCCCTTGAGCTCTCTGTCCTCCTAACCTTCTTCTCTCTCCGCAGGATGCAGAAGCAAAGCCACTGTTACCGCATCACCTACCGGCACATGGAGAGGACCCTAACCCAGGAGGAGGTGCGCTTTCTCAACGCCGCCATAGAGCACACTGCCGAGCAGGAACTGGGCGTAAAGGGGGGGGGGGGGTTGTTTTTAAAACAGGCACAACCTTGAAAAATGTATTTTCATTTGTTTCTGTGTGCCCTACGGAACATAAGCTTGAGGAGGGCTGTTATGGTGACCGTATTACACCCACACCAGAGGTCACGAGTCATAACCGCAATCAAATTCCACATGACCGTTTAGTCACGGTAACTAGGCTTCTCCAAGTTCTGATGCTGCTGATGGTCATTAGTAGCCTACCAAACTTGCTAACTGCCTGGTACTCAGTGCTCTATGTTCCCTCTAATCACTCTGACATCAATGCAAATGTGATCGAAAATCGAATCAAACACTTCACGAGAGCCCATGAGCTCATGTTAGGCAACATTTGTATAGGCTATGCAATTGCATGAGAAAACACGTTTTGATGGCCTCTATTAAGGGCCTATTAATGGCCTCTTTCTATAGGCTGCTTTATTTATTTCTGAACTTTCCGAATATTAAGAACATTGCTTCTCTTTACAACAGGATTATAGCCTACACCAGGTACAAATGAAAATTACATGAAAATGAACCACGGGAAAAGCATCCTCCATTTGCTATTTATGTCACGCCCTGGCCTTAGTTATCTTTGTTTTCTTTATTATTTTAGTTAGGTCAGGATGTGACATGGGGATGTATGTGTTTTGTATTATCTAGGGGTTTTGTATGTTTATGGGGCAGTGTCTAGTCTAGGTGTATGTATGTCTATGGTTGCCTAGATTGGTTCTCAATTAGAGACAGCTGTCTATCGTTGTCTCTGATTGGGAACCATATTTAGGCAGCCATATTCATTAGGTAGTTTGTGGGTGATTGTCTATAATAAAACGAAGAACACTTAAACAAACTATACAAAAAACAACAAACGAACGTGAAGCTATAATTACAATAAGTGCAGACACAGGCAACTTACATATAGACTCTATATGTAAGTTACCTGTGTCTGCACTTATTGTAATTATAGCTTCACGTTCGTTTGTTGTTTTTTGTATAGTTTGTTTAAGTGTTCTTCGTTTTCGTTATAATAAATAGAAGATGTATTGTTATCACGCTGCGCCTTGGTCCTCCTCTCTTCCAACATCTAACGATCGTGACAATTTAAGTGCATAGATGACATGTACTTTTTCCACTACTCATGTTTCGAGACAGGTGCATGATAGTGGTCCATTCTAAATCAAAACAAGTTTCACACATATATTAATTAGTACAGTGCCTTCAGAAATTGATCAGACCCCTCAACTTTTTCCACATTTTGTTACGTTACAGCCTTATTCTAAAATTGATAAAATAATTTCTAATAGTTTCTCCCATTCTTCTCTGCAGACTCTGTCAGGTTGGATGGGGAGCGTCGCTGCACAGATATTTTCAGGTCTCCCCATAGATGTTTGATCGGGTTCAAGTCCAGGCTCTGGCTGGGCCACTCAACGACATTCAGAGACTTGTCCTGAAGGCACTCCTGTGTTGTCTTGGCTGTGTGCTTAGGGTCATTATCCTGTTGAAAGGTGAACCTTCGCCCGGGTGTGAGGTCCTGAGCGCTCTGGAGCAGGTTTCCATCAAGGATCTCTCTGTACTTTGCTCCGTTCATCTTTCCTTTGATCCTGACTCGTCTCCCAGTACCTGCAGATGAAAAACATCCCCACAGCATGATGCTGCCACCACCATGCTTCATCGTAGGGATAGTATTAGCCAAGTGATGAGCTGTGCCTGGTTTCCTCCAGACGCTTCCTCCAGACGCTTGGCATTCAGGCCAAAGAGTTCAATCTTGGGCTCATCAGACCTTGTTTCTCATGGTCTAAGAGTTTTTAGATGCTTTTAGCAAACTCCAAGCGGGCTGTCATGTACCTTTTACTGGGGAGTGGCTTCCGTCTGGCCACTCTACCATAAAAGCCTGATTGGTGGTGTGGTGCAGGGATGGTTGACCTTCTGGAAGCTTCTCCCATCTCCACAGAGGATATGGGAGCTCTGTCAGAGTGACCATTGGGTTCTTGGTCATCTCCCTGACCAAGGCCCTTCTCCCCTGATTGCTCAGTTTGGCCGGGTGGCCAGCTCTAGGAAGAGACTTCGTGGTTACAAACTTCTTCCATTTAAGAATGATGGAGGCCACTGTTTTCTTGCGGACCTTTAATGCTGCAGACATTTTTTGTTACCCTTCCCTAGAGCTGTGCATTGACGCAATCCTGTCTCGGAGCTCTACAGACAATTCCTTCAACCTCATGGCTTGGTTTTTGCTCTGAAATGCAGTGTCAACTGTGAGACCTTATATAGAGAGGTGTGTGTCTTTCCAAATCATGTACAATCACTTGATTTTATCACAGGTAGACTCCAATCAAGTTGTATAAACATCTCAAAGATGATCAATGGAAACAGGATGCACCTGAGCTCAATTTCGAGTCTCATAGCAAAGGGTCTGAATACTTATGTAAATAAGGTGTTTCTGTTTTTATTTTTTTTACATTTTCAAATGTCATTATGGGGTAATTGATTGCATGTTAATTGATTGCATTTTGGATCATTCGCGCTTATATCCTACTGCCGTGTGCACATTGCTGCACTTATAATGTGAATTAATAGCCTAATAGTTTATCGACATTTTAAGCTTAACGTTCTGATCTGTTGCATCAGCCTCATTGCTTTTAAATAATTTTTTATGCTCGTGATTGTAATCATTTGGGATCCATCGCATCCCACAACTGTCCCAGACTATGTTTGGAATATTTGTTTCTCGCACAGAAGGACAAGTTGACCAATAAAATAGGTCAACTTTTGTACTATGGGGGATATTAGATCGACATAGGCTAGAACTTTTGCTGTTCGTTTGGCCTTCTCATCTTGTTGGCTGACAAAAGTAAATGTGGACAGTTCTTTCAACATCTTCAATATACCCTGTCCGAATTCAATAAGGACACGCGCCGTTGCTTCCCAAATGTGTCTGTCTTCACTTGTAGCCTGTGATAAGGACCCGAGATGCTGTGAGAAGGACCCAGTCACGTGACTGGAATTGGCTAATAAGAATTGAGATATCTGAGAGAGCCATGTGAGTGAGAGGTGCTTCGGAGCATGCTGCCAGGAGAAGGGAATTCTAATTATTATATTCAGCCCAAGGGCACAATGGCCACTGTCCGCAAAAGGCATGGATTTTTTTAGAGGGCGTTATGACCACACAAAGGGGATGCCTTCGCCAAAAAAAACTATTTGGGGCTCATGTCTTTTTTCAGATCATCATTAGAGTTGCATCATGCAGCCTTAGTATGTATTAAAAATCTAAATATATACCCCAACATTTGAATCACAACTAAAGTTGCATAAATAACTCTAAATTAAGCAAATAGGAGGACCTGTTTCTTTTTTTTCAATATCTTCCTTGTTACCCTCCAACCCTACCACCCCTCCCACAATTGGAGCAAACTAGTGAACAACAACACTTAGGCCTGCATTTCCAGTTTACACATATTATATATATTTTATGGACTCAGTCCATTTTACAAGAGTTCTATTTTGTTTGTTTTTACTCCTGTCCTTCCTCAACCTCTTCCATCTATTTCTTATGTCCATTCAGTTTGATTTGAACTGTGCTCTTTCAAAAAAGTTTTCAACCTATATTCGTTTTACGGGCACAGTATGTTTTGCATTAGTTATCTTGTTGTTATTAGTTCCAACCTTCAGCTCCATTCAAAACCTGCCATCTGTCCCTTAACACCATCCATATTGGATTTCTATTTGTCATATGTTTTTCAACTGTGCTGTGATGTTTCACAAAAGTTCTGAACCTTTCTATTCTCATTGTTTCTACAAATTGAACATTTTCTTTTGTTGCTAAAAGTATTATAATATTATTGATCGATTGACTATGACTTTTCAGATCACCCAGTAGTGCTATCTGCAGGGTTAGCTCCAGGTAAATATTGCAATTCTTCAGCCATTCGTGGACCTGTGACCAAAAACAAGCTACATATGGACAGTACCAAAACAAATGAGGACCTGTTTTTTTGTTAACAGCTCAACACAGAATAGCCACAATACCCTCAAATCGTTTGGAGAAAATCTCCTTTCTATTTTATTCAGCTATGTTCAATTGTATTCGTCATACTATAAAAAATTATGTAAAATCATTCCACGGAATTCTAAGCAAATATTGTCTGCTAAATGAACTAGTGTAGCCCACAGCCATATGGCATAGCCAGATCAGGGCATAACATAAGCACAACTCAGGATATGCTATTCGGTTCTTCTGAAATTGACTACATTTTCTTCATATCATGTTTCCTTAAACCTGTCTAAAATAAATATTGGATTTAGTGTGATGGTGTAGGCTATATTAAATGGATATATTAGACTTTTTAAAATGTAGATGTTCCAAAGGTCTGCGTCAGTGGCTTGTAGGTTATGCGTGGAAACCAGGAGATGCTGAATGAGTTCATGTTCATTTACGATCAATTACCGTGAGACTGGCAGTTATTTGCTTGACAATCACCGGCTGACAAAATTTCATGACCGCCACAGCCCTAAGCATGAGTTCCATGTTTCAAGTGTGAGACTGGAACTGGTTGTAGGACCTACTAGACCTCCTTGAAAGTGTAAGGACAGGTGTCCTTCCATGTGCTTGTTAGATAGTGGTCCTGTGTGGCAGAGTTGGTAAGAGCTGAGCACTAGTGGGTTCATTTACTGCATGGATCACATACAAAAAAAGATGTGCTCTCACTGTACTGTAAGTTGCTTTGAACAAAAACGTATGCTATAAGTGGCATACAAGGGTTGGAACCGGTTCAAGGAGGAGCACCTGAGAAACGGAAAATAATGGCCTTTTTTGAGGAACAGAATCAGAACCGGGAACGAAAGTGATCTATACTTTTCTTGAACAGAACCGTTATTTTAAAAGCATAGATCCATTGACCAGATTGGACTCATTCAAAAAATCTGATCTTACAAAGTGGATATTCATCAAATCCGTCATGATTTATGTATTATAACAGGCCCACAATGTGGTTACTTAAGTCGGATTTGGATATATTTGTCTGTTTTCGCTGCATAACATGTAGAAGTTGTCAGGTTTAGAAGAAGTGACTGCTAAATGCTAACTCCCGTTTGTATAAGCTGGTTATCATAGCTGGCATACAGAAATCGGTGGTCATGGTCAAAATAGTTTTTAACTGTAATGCAGTTGCTTAGTAACGATAACATGAACATGTGTTGGGGATGATCCATACAAGCATTATACTCCACATTTTAAGCTCAACATAGTGTGAAATACACATATATACAATAGCCTAAATGTATGCTCATTATTCTGGGGGGTAATGAGGAGATTCGGGATCTTTCCCCCATGGCCCTTTGCCCACGCGTTTCCATCCATTGTTTTGGTCGAGTTCGATCGACCTCTTTTCCGCATCTATGGGAACCAGTTAATCATGTTATTTTAAATTCCAGCATTTTTGAGTCCCACAAAAAAATAGAACACAGTGCCAATGCAATGCCCTCACTCTGTCACTCAGAAACTTATTCCAGTGTCTGCCTGCTGAAAGTGTGTTAAAGTGCTAAACCGACCAGACATACAGTATATGGACTCCAAGTGTGTGTGTGTGTGTGTGTGTGTGTGTGTGTGTGTGTGTGTGTGTGTGTGTGTGTGTGTGTGTGTGTGTGTGTGTGTGTGTGTGTGTGTGTGTGTGTGTGTGTGTGTGTGTGTGTGTGTGTGTGTGTGTGTGTGTGTGTGTGTGTGTTTGTGTAGGCTACCTGCCCCTCCCCCTCCGAAGCATAGGCTACTGTAGCCTACTGACGTTACAAGTGTGATTCAAAAATTAGGGAGAGAGATTTTTTATTAGAGAAGAATGGATGAACTTTTTCAATGCTAGTAGGAACTATAGTTATCACATTTCACATTGGGTTTATTAACTCCAAAATGTTAAGACGTGTTTTTATTTTAATTATGGTGCCGTTCTGCAGACACAAGCTGGTTAGCTATCTAGCTAGCTCTGGTCCAACGTTAAGCCAACTCTCAGAAGTTCAGACATTCAAAGTTCCTTCATAGAAGCCACTACTCCATAGGTATAATTCTGTGGGCCTAATTCAGATAATGCATGTCAACGAGGAAGAGCTCAATTTTGTTTGTTTGGAAAGTTTGTTGTTTAAAAGTATATTGGAAAGTTCTTGGCTTCTTATGTTGGATCCCGTGACGCAGTTGGCATCAGTTTCTGGGACTGCTTGTATCTTTCCGGTGATCCTGCCGACCAAGGAAGGGTCTGAGGAGCTATTTGGCATCGCAGCTACTAGCTAACTGGACATCAAGCTAGCGAGGTGTTCTTGAACACAACCCGCGACGCAGTTAGCCATTGTGGCTGGGACCGCGGATTGTTCCGGGTTTGTGGCTGTCTAAATCCCTGCTGTTTGTTGTTTTCAATTTTCCCCTTGACCTGCCCTATCTGGAACTGCGAGGAGTAACAGCCTTTCATACGTTGTTAGCTACCATGACAAAGACCAAAGCTGGCGGGAGTACCGTTGAGGACAGTGCCAGTGGTGTCTCTCTATCACACGTGAAGGATCTTTTAAACAAACTAAAAAAGACCTATAAGCAGTTGTTACAACAACAGAAAATAGTTTCAAGTGTTTTGTCCAAATATTCGTGGATTCTACTAATAAAAGAATGGACAACCTGACCAGAGAGGTCCAGGACCTGAAGAACAGTTTGCAGTTCTCCCAGGGTCAGCTCAATGAGTTCAAACAGGAGAACGGCAAGAGGACAGCAATCTGTAAGTCATTGAGAGAGGACATCAGTTCTGTGTGTGAATCCATGGTAACAATGACAGATAAATCAGACTATCTCTAGGGACAATCAAGGCGAAACAACATGGTTGTGGACGGGATTGCAGAATCTCCACATGAGACCTGGATGGAATCTGAGGACAAAGTGAAGGAAATCATCTCAGAGAAATTGAAGATGGATCACAGGAAGATTGAGGTGGAGCGCGCCCACAGGATTGGAAAACCCACCACCGGCCCAGGTGATAAGTTTCTAAGGTCCTAATTGTCCACCCTCCTTCCCAGAAGCCCCGCAGCACACACACACACACCAATTGATTAATGGACTGCTGAATGTATAATTATTTATCTTGCTTTGTCTGCTCTCACTTGGCACATCTAAAGCCTTTTCTTTTGGGGCGTTTTTCTTTAGGCCACCAAGTGCTAACAGTCAGTTTCTAAATAATATGTGTGAAATGCTTGATAGTGTATGTGATTTAAACAGAGAGGTCTCCTTTCTTGGGGACCTGAATATTGACTGGTTTTCATCAAGCTGTCCGCTCAAGAGGAAGCTTCTTACTGTAACCAGTGACTGTAATCTGGTTCAGGTTATTAATCAACCTACCAGGGTGTTTACAAACACTAAAGGAACAAAATCATCCACATGTATCAATCACATTTTTACTAATGCTGTAGAACATTGTTCTAAAGCTATATCCGTACCCATTGGATGCAGTGATCACAATTGAGTTGCTATATCCAGGAAAGCCAAAGTTCAAACAGCTGGGCCTAAAATAGTGTATAAGAGATCATACAAAAGATTTTGCTGTGACTGAAAAATATTTGTTGGTCTGATGTGATTAATGAGGAGCATCCAGAAGCTGCACTTGATGAATTTAGGAAATTGCTTCTTTCAATTATTAATAAACATGCACCTGTTAAGAAACGGGCTGTTAGAACTGTTGAGGCTCCGTGGATTGATGAGGAATTGAAAAACTGTATGGTTGAAAGAGATGGGGCAAAGGGAGTGGCTAATAAGTCTGGCTGTACATCTGACTGGCTTACTTACTGCAAATTGAGAAATGATGTGACTAAACTCAACAAAAAGAAGAAGAACTTTATTATGAATGCAAGATCAATGATATAAAAAACTTTGGAGTACTTTAAATGAAATTGTGAGCAAATTCAACTCCATCTTTCATCGAATCAGATGGCTTATTCATCAGGCACCATTTGATGTTGCCAATTATTTTAATTACTTTTTCATTGGCAAAGTGGGCAAATTTAGGCAGGAAATGCCCATGACATACAGTGAGCAATTATATTAATGCATGAAAAAAATAAAAATAATGAAAGAAAAGCAGTGCAAGTTTGAATTTTGTAAAGTTAGTGTGGGAGAGGTGGGAAAATGATTGTTAACGATCAATAATGACAAACCTCCTGGAATTGACAACTTAGATGGAAAGCTACTGAGGATGGTGGCTGACTCTATAGCCACTCCTATCTGTCATATTTTTAATCTGAGCCTAGAGGAAAGTCTTTGTCATCAGGACTGGAGGGAAGCCAAAGTAATTCCGCTACCCAAGAGTGGTAATGCGGCCTTTACTGGTTCTAACAGCAGATCTATAAGCTTGCTGCAAGCTCTTAGAAAAGTGTTGGGAAAAATTGTGTTTGACCAAATACAATGCTATTTCTCTGTAAACAAATTAACAACAGACTTTCAGCATGCTTATAGAGAAGGCTACTGCACTGACACAAATGACTGATGATTGATAAATTGATAATAAGAAGATTGTGGGAGATGCACTGTTAGATTTCAGTGCAGCCTTTGATATTATTGACCATAACCTGTTGAAAAAACGTATGTGCTATGGCTTTTCAACCTCTGCCATAATGTGGATTCAGAGCTATCTATTTAATAGAACTCAAAGGGTTTTCTTTAATGGAAGCGTCTCTAATGTCAAACATGTAAAGTGTGGTGTACCTCAGGGCAGCTCTCTAGGCCCTCTACTCTTTTCTATTTTTACCAATGACCTGCCAATGGCATTAACCAAAGCATGTGTGCCCATGTGTGCTGATAATTCAACCATATACGCATCAGCAACCACAGCTAATGAAGTCACTGAAACCCTTAACAAAGAGTTGCAGTCTGTTTTGGAATGGGTGACCAGAAATAAACTGGTCCTGAACATCTCAAAAACTAAGAGCATTGTATTTGGTACGAATCCTTCCTTAAGTGCTAGACCTCAGCTGAATCTGGTAATGAATGGTGTGGCTGTTGAACAAGTTCAGGAGACTAAATTACTTGGCGTTACCTTAGATTGTAAACTGTCATGGTCAAAACCATGTCATGGTCAAAACCTCTCTAATCACCACGCAATGCCTAGGTTTACCTCCACTGTACTCACATCCTACCATACCCTTGTCTGTACATTATGCCTTGAATCTATTCTTCTGCTCTCAGAAATCTGCTCCTTTTACTCTGTGTTTCGAACGCACTAGCCGACCAGTTCGTATAGCCTTTAGCCGTACCCTTATACTACTCTTCATTTGTTCCTCTGGTGATGTAGAGGTTAACTCAGGCCCTGCAGCCCACAGCATCACTCCCATTCCCCAGGCGCTCTCGTTTGTTGACTTCTGTAACCGTAAAAGCTTTGGTTTCATGAATGTTGACATTAGAAGCCCCCCTAACATTGTTTTATTCACTGCTTTAGCACACTCCGTCAACCCGGATGTCCTAGCCATGTCTGAATCCTGGCTTAGGAAGGCCACCAAAAATTCTAAAATTTCCATCCCTAACTATAACATTTTCCAACAAGATAGAACAGCCAAAGGGGGCGGAGTTGCAATCTACTGCAGAGATAGCCTGCAGAGTTCTCTCATACTATCCAGATCTGTGCCCAAACAATTTGAGTGTCTTCTTTTAAAAATCCAACTTTCCAGAAACAAGTCTCTCACCATTGCCGCTTGTTATAGACCCCCTTCAGCCCCCAGCTGTGCCCTGGACACCATATGTGAATTGATCGCCCCCCATCTATCTTCAGAGTTCATAATATTAGGTGACCTAGAACAATGGGACATGGTTAACTTCTTTGGGCTGCAAGCCCGAAGCCGGGCACAATATGACAACAGCCACTTCAAGTGCAGGGCGCGAAATTCAAACAATATTTTTTAGAAATATTTAACTTTCACACATTAACAAGTCCAATACAGCAAATGAAAGATAAACATCTTGTGAATCCAGCCAACATGTCCGACTTTTAAAATGTTTTACAGCGAAAACACCACGTATATTTATGTTAGCTCACCACCAAATACAAAAAAGGACAGACATTTTTCACAGCACAGGTAGCATGCACAAAACCAACCTAACTAACCAAGAACCAACCAAACTAACCAAGAAACAACTTCATCAGATGACAGTCTTATAATATGTTATACAATAAATCTATGTTTTGTTCGAAAAATGTGCATATTTGAGGTATAAATCAGTTTTACATTGCAGCTACCATCACAGCTACCGTCACAAATAGCACCGAAGCAGCCAGAGTAATTACAGATACCAACGTGAAATACCTAAATACTCATCATAAAACATTTCTGAAAAATACATGGTGTACTTTGTTGACGATGGAGCGATTCGTGCCACCCGGCTAGCGCGCGTGCTAAATGAAGAGGGAAAGTGTCCGTTCTGAATCCAAACAACGACTGTTCTGGACAAAGGACACCTTGTCCAACATTCTGATGAAAGATCAGCAAAAGTAAGAAACATTTTATGATGCTATTTCATATATCTGTCGTGCATGTGAACTAGTCGTGGGCGGCCAACGTTTGGGTACTCTAGCTATACCGAAGCTGCATATCATAATGAAGTTATTTTTTAGAATTCTAACACTGCGATTTCATTAAGAACTAATGGATCTATCATTTCCTGTACAACATGTATTTTTTAGTTATGTTTATGAATAGCTATTTGGTCAGAATATGTGTGTCAGAAAAAGTGTCAGGAAAAATCCGGACGTAGTGGGGAAAAGTAGCTAAGTTAGCACACGGTGTAACCATTGATTTCAGCTCTAAATGTGCACATTTTCGAACAAACTCTATATGCATTGTGTAATATGATGTTACAGGACTGTCATCTGAAGAATTCTGAGAAGGTTAGTGAAACAATTAATATATTTTGGTGGTTTATACGTTATCGCTATTTTTGCCTTGAATCAATGCTGTTGTTATGTTTGCTATTGTGCTAAGCTAATATAACGCTATATTGTGTTTTCGCTGTAAAACACTTGATAAATCGGAAATATTGTCTGGAATCACAAGATGCCTGTCTTTCAATTGCTGTACACTATGTATTTTTCAGAAATGTTTTATGATGAGTATTTAGTTATTTGGCGTTGGTGTCTGTAATTTTTCTGTCTGCTTTCGGTGCAATTTCTGACTGTAGCTGCAATGTAAACTATGATTTATACCTGAAATATGCACATTTTTCTAACAAAACATATGCTATACAATAAATATGTTATCAGACTGTCATCTGATGAAGTTTTTTCTTGGTTAGTGGCTATTTATATCTTTATTTGGTCGAATTTGTGATAGCTACTGATGGAGTAAAAAACTGATGGAGTAAAAAAAGTGGTGTCTTTTGCTAACGTGGTTAGCTAATAGATTTACATATTGTCTCTTCCCTGTAAAACATTTTAAAAATCGGACATGTTGGCTTGATTCACAAGATGAGTGCCTTTCTTCTGGTGTCTTGGACTTGTTAATGTGTGAAAGTTAAATATTTAAAAAATATATATTTTGAATTTCGCGCCCTGCACTTGAGCTGGCTGTTGTCATAAGTGTAAGGGCTGCAGCCATAAGAAGTTAAGTGTTTTACAGCGAAAACACAATATAGCATTATATTAGCTTACCACAATAGCCAGAAACACAAGCCATTTACCAGCAGCAAAAGTTAGCGATCGTAACAAACCAGCAAAAGATATATCTGTCACGATCGTCTATGGGTGAGAGAGAGGACCAAGGCGCAGCGTGTGGAAAATACATCTTCTTTTATTTAGAAGAGAGAAAACACGAAACGAACACTATACATAAACTGAAACAAAACAACAAACGACCGTGAAGCTACAAACGTTAGTGCACACACAAGCTACAAACGTTCAACATAGACAATTACCCACATTAACCTAGTGCCTATGGCTGTCTTAAATATGGCTCCCAATCAGAGACAATAAATGACATCTGTCTCTGATTGAGAACCATTCAGGCAACCATAGACACAGCTAGACACCTACACTAAACACAAACCCATCTACTCTACTTAACCCCCTTAACCATCCAACACCCTAGACAATACAAAAACACATACGTTCCCCATGTCACACCCTGACCTAACTAAAATAATAAAGGCAACAAAGAATACTAAGGCCAGGGCGTGACAATATCATTTTTGACTAACCTTGATAAGCTTCATCAGATGACAGTCCTATAACATCAGGTTTTACATACACTTATGTTTTGTTCGAAAATGTGCATATTTAGAGCTGAAATCAGTGGTTATACATTGTGCTAACGTAGCATCTTTTTCCCAGAAAGTGGCGGATATTTTTATGACACTCAACTATTCTGACCAAATAACTATTCATAAACGTTACTAAAAAATACATGTTGTATAGGAAATGATAGATACACTAGTTCTTATTGCAATCGCCATGTTAGAATTCTAAAAATAACTTCATTACGACATCCAGGTCAGTTATAGCGAGAGAGTGCCCAAAATCTGGGCGCAAACTACTAGTACAACATGTTCGACAGATATATGAAATAGCATCATAAAATGGGTCCTACTTTTGATGATCTTCCATCAGAATGTTGTACAAGGGGTCCTTTGTCGGGAACAATCGTTGTTTGGTTTTAGAATGTCCTCTTCTCCAGTCAATTAGCACGGAAAGCTAGCAAAGTGGCGCGAAGCTCTCCTTCGTGAACAAACGCAGACAAAGCAACACGCCTAACGTCCCGAAAAAAATTCAATTATCTAATAAAACTATATTGAAAAAACATACTTTACGATGATATTGTCACATTTATCAAATAAAATCAAAGCCGGAGATATTAGTCGTCTATAACGACAGCGTTACAGAAGGCAATACCAGGTCCCTTCTCGCGCGTTCCAGAAAACAGGAAATTGGGGTCACGTCATGCCAAGAGCTTTTATTCGACCTCAGATCATGTTATACACTCAATTTCTTCTTTCACTGCCTGTTGACATCTAGTGGAAGGCGTATGAAGTGCATGTATACTAATAAATATCGAGCACATTTATAGGCAGGCCTTAGAACAGAGCATCAATTTCAGATTTTCCACTTCCTGTCAGGAAGTTTGCTGCAAAATGAGTTCTGTTTTACTCACAGATATAATTCAAACGGTTTTAGAAACTAGAGAGTGTTTACTATCCAATAGTAATAATAATATGCATATTATACGAGCAAGAATTGAGTACGAGGGCGTTTGAAATGGGCACATTTTATCCAGGCTACTCAATACTGCCCCTGCAGCCCAAACAGGTTAACACCTCGGCCGTCCTGCAATCTAAGCTAGATGCCCTCATGAATCCGTAACCATTGGCACCCTATTAGATATCAGCCTGACCAACTTGCCCTCTAAATACACCTCTGCTGTATTTAACCAGGATCTCAGCGATCACTGCCTCATTGCCTGCGTGTGTAATGGGTCCGCGGTCAAACGATCACCCATTATCACTGTCAAACGCTCCCTAAAACACTTCAGCGAGCAGGCATTTCTAATCGACCTGGCCCGGGTATCCTGGAAGGATATTGACCTTATGCCGTCAGTAGAGGATGCCTGGTTGCTCTTTAAAAGTGATTTCCTCACCATCTTAAATAAGCATGCCCCATTGAAAAAATGTAGAACTAAAAATAGATATAGCCCTTGGTTCACCCCAGACTTGACTGCCCTTGACCAGCACAAAAACATCCTGTGGTGTTCTGCTCTAGCATCGAATAGCCCCCGCGATATGCAACTTTTCAGGGAAGTCAAGAACCGATATACTCAGTCAGTCAGGAAAGCTAAGGCTAGCTTTTTCAAACAGAAATGTGCATCCTGTAGTACTAATTCCAAAATGTTTTGAGACACTGTAAAGTCCATGGAGAATAAGAGCACCTCCTTCCAACTGCCTACTGCACTGAGGATAGGAAACACTGTCACCATCGATAAATCTATGATAATCGATAGTTTCAATAAGCATTTTTCTATGGCTTGCCATGCTTTCCACCTGGCTACCCTTACCCCGACCAACATCTCAGCATCCCCTGCAGCAACTTGCCCACCCCCCCCCCCCCCTGCTTCTCCTTCACCCAAAACCAGAAAGCTGATGTTCTGAAAGAACTGCAAAATATGGATCCCTACAAATCGGCTGAGCTAGACAATCTGGACCCTCTATTTCTACAATTACCCACTAAAATTGTTGCAACCCCTATTACTAGCCTATTCAACCTCTCTTTCGTATCCTCTGAGATCCCCAAAGATTGGAAAGCTGCCGCGGTCATCCCCCTCTTCATAGGTGGAGACACTATAGACCCAAACTGTTATAGACCTATATCCATCTTCTAAAATCTTTGAAAGCCAAGTTAACAAACAGATCACCTGTCACAGCCGTTGAATGAAGAGGACCAAGGTGCAGCGTTGTGAGCATACATATGACTTTATTTATATGATGCCGACAAAAACAAAAAAACGTGAAGCTAAAGGCTATAGTGCCAACAAACAAAGACAACCTCCCACAAAGACAGGTGGGGAAAAGGGCTACCTAAGTATGGTTCTCAATCAGAGACAACGATAGACAGCTGTCCCTGATTGAGAACCATACCCGGCCAAAACATCGAAATACAAATAATAGAACTAAAGAACATAGAATACCCACCCCAAATCACACCCTGACCAAACCAAATAGAGACATAAAAAGGATCTCTAAGGTCAGGGCGTGACAGTACCCCCCCCCCCCCCCCCCCCCCCCCAAGGTGCGAACTCCGGCAGCAAAACCTGAACCTATAGGGGAGGGTCTGGGTGGGCATCTATCCGCGGTGGCGGCTCAGGTGCGGGACGCAGACGCCGCTCCACCACTGGCTCACTACACTTTGGTGGCACCCTCGTTGCGGGCCCCGGACTGAGCACCCTCGTTGCGGGCCCCGGACTGGGGACCCTCGTTGCGGGCCCCAGACTGGGCACCCTCGTTGCGGGCCCCGGACTGGGCACCCTCGTTGCGGTCCCCGGACTGGGCACCCTCGTTGCGGTCCCCGGACTGGCCACCCTCGTTGCGGGCCCCAGACTGGGCACCATTGCTGGGGGCTCCGGACTGGAGAACGTCGCTGGAGGATCCGGACTGGAGAACGTTGCTGGAGGCTCAGGACTGGAGAATGTCGCTGGAGGCTCCGGACTGGAGAACGTCGCTGGAGGCTTCGTGCCATGACTCATCACTGGAGGCTTCGTGCCATGACTCATCACTGGAGGCTTTGTGCCATGGATCATCACTGGAGGCATCTTGCCATAGATCATCACTGGAGGCTTCGTGCCATGGATCATCACTGGAGGCTTCGTGCCATGGATCATCACTGGAGGCTTCGTGCCATGGATCATCACTGGAGGCTTCGTGCCATGGATCATCACTGGTGGCTTCTTGCCATGGATCATCACTGGAGTGAGGAGACGTATGGGCAGTCTGGTACGTGGAGCTGCCACAGGGCTCACCAGGCTGGGGAGACATACAGGAGACCTGGTTCTGGCAGCAGGCACAGGACTCACCAGGCTGGGGAGACATACAGGAGGCCTGGTTCTGGCAGCAGGCACAGGACTCACCAGGCTGGGGAGACATACAGGAGGCTTTGTCCTTGGCAGAGGCACCGGATACACTGGGCCGTGGAGGCGCACTGGAGGTCTCGAGCTTAGAGCTGGCACAACCCGTTCTGGCTGGATGCTCACCCTAGCCCGGCAGATGCGGGGAGCTGGGATGTAGCGCACCGGGCTGTGAAGGCGCACTGGAGACTCCGTGCGCTCCACCGCATAACACGGTGCCTGACCAGTACGACGCTCGCCACGGTAAGCACGGGAAGTTGGCTCAGGTCTCCAACCTAACTCAGCCAAACTCCCCGTGTGTCCCCCCAAAGAAAATTGGGGGCTGCCTTTCGTGCATGCTCCGTTGCCGTGACTCCTGGTAGCGAAGTCGTTCCTCCCTCGCTACTTCAGCCTGTTTCCATGGCAAGGTCTTGTCCCCTGCCATAACCTCCTCCCATGTCCAAGATGTCCTCCATTCTCTCTTCTCCCGGGCCCAAGATCCCTGCTTCTCCTTGCCACGCTGCTTGGTCCTTTGGTGGTTGGAAGTTCTGTCACGGCAGTTGAATGAAGAGGACCAAGGTGCAGCGTGGTGATCGTACATATGACTTTATTTATATGACGCCGACAAAAACAATAAACAATCCAAAAAAACGGGAAGCTAAAGACTATAGTGCCAACAAACAAAGACAACCTCCCACAAGACAGGTGGGAAAAAGGGCTACCTAAGTATGGTTCACAATCAGAGACAACGATAAACAGCTCTCCCTGATTGAGAACCCTACCTGGCCAAAACATAGAAATACAAATAATAGAACTAAAGAACATAGATTACCCACCCCAAATCACACCCTGACCAAACCAAATAGAGACATAAAAAGGATCTCTAAGGTCAGGGCGTGACATCACCGATCATTTCGAATCCCACCGTACCTTCTCCACTATGCAATCTGGTTTCCGAGCTGGTCATGGGTGCACCTCAGCCATGCTCAAGGTCCTAAATGGTATCATAACCGCCATCGATAAAAGACAGTACTGTGCAGCCGTCTTCATCGACTCTGTCAATCACCGCATTCTTATCGGCAGACTAAATAGCCTTGGCTTCTCAAATGACTGCCTCGCCTGGTTCACCAACTACTTCTCAGATAGAGTTCAGTGTGTCAAATTGGAGGGAGGGCCTGTTGTCTGGACCTCTGGCAGTCTCTATGGGGGTACCACAGGGTTCAATTCTCGGCCCGACTCTTTTCTTTGTATATATCAATGATGTCGCTCTTGCTGCTGGTGATTCTCTGATCCACCTCTACGCAGACGACACCATTCTGTATACATCTGGCCCTTCTTTGGACACTGTGCTAACAAACCTCCAAACGAGCTTCATCGCCATACAACACTCCTTCTGTGGCCTCCGACTGCTTTTAAATGCTAGTAAAACTAAGTACATGCTCTTCAACCGATTGCTCCCCACACCCTCCCGCCCGACTAGCATCACTGGTCACCATAGCAACACCCACCCGTAGCACGCACTCCAGCAGGTATATGTCACTGGTCATCCCCAAAGCCAACACTTCCTTTGGCTGCCTTTCCTTCCAGTTCTCTGCTGCCAATGACTGGAACGAATTGCAAAATCTCTGAAGCTGGAGTCTTATATTTCCCTCTCTAATTTTAAGCATCAGCTGTCAGAGCAACTTACCAATCACTGTACACAGCCAATCTGTAAATAGCACACCCAACTACCTCATACCCATATTATTACCATCTTGCTCTTTTGCACCCCAGTATCTCTACTTGCACATCATCATCTGCACATCTATCATTCCAGTGTTAATGCTAAATTGTAATTATTTTGCCTCTGGGGACAATTTATTGCCTTACCTCCCTACTCTTCTACATTTGCACACACTGTACATACATTTTTCTATTGTGTTATTGACTGTACGTTTGTTTATGTGTAACTCTGTGTTGTTGTTTTTGTCCCACTGCTTTGCTTTATCTTGGCCAGGTCGCAGTTGTAAATGAGAACTTGTTCTCAACTGGCCTACCTGGTTAAATAAAGGTGAAATTAAATGTTAAAATTGTTAAAATTGAAAAACATATAGATTCAATGGTTGCAAGGATGGGGAGAGGTGAAGCCGTAATAAAGAGATGCTCTGCTTTTTTGACACCACACTCCAAACAGCAAGTTCTGCAGGCTCCAGTTGTGTCTAATCTTGATTATTGTCCAGTCGTGTTGTCCAGTGCTGCAAGGAAAGACCTAGTTAAGCTGCAGCTGGCCCAGAACAGAGCAGCACGTTTTGCTCTTATTTGTAATCAGATGGCTGAAATAAATATTATGCATGCCAGTCTCTCTTGGCTAAGAGTTGAGGAGAGACTGACTGCATTTGTCACCCCCTGACCTTAGAGAGCTTGTTATGTCTCTATTTTGGGTTTGGTCAGGGTGTGATTTGGGTGGGCATTCTATGTTCTTGGTTTCTAGGTTTGGTATTTCTTTGTTTCTGGCCGAGTGTGGTTCCCAATCAAAGGCAGCTGTCTATCGTTGTCTCTGATTGGGGATCATACTTAGGCAGCCCTTTTCCCTCTTTCTGTGTGGGATCTTGTTCTTTGTTTGTGTGCAGGTAATTTGCACTAAGAAGCTGTTTGGTCGTTGTATTCGTCATTGTTTTTTCTTTTCTAAAGTTTCACTTCGTTAATAAATTATGTGGAACTCAAAGAACGCTGCGCCTTGGTCTCATCCTTCCGACCACACCTGTTACAGCATCACTTCTTCTTTTTATAAGAAACATTAATGTGTTGAAAATCCCAAATTGTTTGCATAGTCAATTTACACACAGCTCTGAAACACACACACTTATCCCACCAGACATGCCACCAGTGGTCTTTTCATAGTCCCCAAATCCAGAACAAATTCAAGAAAATGTACAATATTATATAGAGCCCTTATTGCATGGAACTTCCTTCCATCTCATATAGCTCAAATAAATAGTAAACCTGGTTTCAAAAAACAGATAAAGCAACACCTCGTAGCACAACGCCTCTCCCCTATTTGACCTAGATAGTTTGTGTGTATGCATTGATACAGTGGGGAGAACAAGTATTTGATACAATGCCGATTTTGCAGGTTTTCCTACTTACAAAGCATGTAGAGGTCTGTCATTTTTATCATAGGTCCACTTCAACTGTGAGAGACGGAATCTAAAACATAAATCCCCAAAAATCACATTGTATGATTTTTAAGTAATTAATTAATGCAAAATCGGCAGTGTATCAAATACTAGTTCTCCCCACTGTATGTAGGCTACGTGTGCGTTTTTAAAAATGTATGTACTGTAGTTCTGTCCTTGAGCTGTTCTTGTCTATCGATGTTCTGTATTATGTCATTCTGTATTATGTTTCATGTTTTGTGTGGACCCCAGGTAAAGTAGCTGCTGCTTTTACAACAGGTAATGGGGATCCTAATAAAATACCAAATACCAAATAACAAGAAGCCCAGCACTCTCTCGCTCTCTCCCCACCTGCAAAATTTCAGCCGCATCTTATGCCCTACCCTTGTCTATCCAATGCATTTAAACAACTATAACTTGCCCGCTCCATAGCAAGCTGCTCCATAGCAAGTTGCTATTTGCACAATGATTGAAGTAATTTAATGTTGAGCTAAATGTAAAAAATAAAATCAATTATTTTGATAAAATCGTTACTTTTTTGCTTCGACCCGGTTCAGATCTTTATTTTGCTGATCGAAACAGTGGAAAGGGATGAACAAAAATGAAAATAATGGAAAATAATTTCAGTTCCAACCCCAGAATATGAAATGATCAGATAATTATTATGGACATAGAGGCAGATCTACTCTAGGATCTACTACCGCTGTAGTACCAAGTCACTCTTATCATTACAGACTCCAGTAACCTTTCATGTGAAGCGGCGGGCGGCCGTTCCTAAATAGCTCAATCCACAGCATCGTGTCGCCAGAGGGGGAATGTGTTTGATTTAATATGCCTTCACCTAAAGCCTTTCATGCCACTGGCTCCTCGCCAGCCTGGTAAGAGAGACCAACGAACAAACACAATTGACAATACAGTCCTTTTGAGTTTTCATTTTGTACATTTGTATTAGTAGTATATTCCTAAAGGATGTGTTATTAACAGTGGGGAGGGAGGATGGTATTGGTTGGTGTTGGTGCACTACCTGAGAATATAAGTGGGTATTGTCTCAGTGCTGGGTGAAAGTACAAAGAGTGTCCTTCATGTCCGTTTCCTTAACAGGTGATTTCAAATAAATGCTGACGTTTGGTTAAAGTCGTGGCAATCGTTCTTTCGGAGCAGAGCACACATATTTGAGGAGCTGCGATAATGATTTTATACTACATTTTATACTTGAACAACCTGTGCCCTCATTAGATAATTGTCTTGTTTACAGAGTGTTTATGCATTCACACTAGATCCCCCACACCCTCTATTCTATTTAAGACTGTAAGAATCCATATAAATACTAGATGAGACTATTGAGTTCCGTATTTATTTTATGCGCTGGAAGCCTCTTCATTAAGAAGTCATTTGAAACGTTCCCACATCATCATCCCCTGGATCTAATCTTCGTTCGAGGCCGTCATGATTCCCCTGTTGTTTCGCTGCTGCCATTTGGGTATGTAGTCTTTACACCGCGCTAGATTGACAAACTGACCCAACAGAAAAGACCTGGGAAAGAAAGGGATCCTTCTTTATGACAATGTTTCTATTTGTGTTTCTTTTTTTTGAATGGGTTGAAGAGGAACAGAGAGAACAAAAAGCCCCTGGGAGTACAAATTGAATTGTGACGTGATAAGTGTACGTGGGTGGCAATTAAATCCGATTTTAAAGGGATAACATGTTTTTTAAATAGATTTAGTAGAGAGAGTTTTGAAATGAATGTTTTTCGGGAATTGGGAGTTTAAAAAAAATCATAGGTTTATTAAACATGGTACATTCTTCCTACCTCTTCTGGAACTGGTTCAGACCTGGGACACACCAGGTGTGTCTAACCAGGTATATTTATTCATCAATGCATTACCAGGGACACAAATCTATCAATCAAATATCTTTTTGTATCCCTTTTTTACAGTTGTAACAAAGCTTTACAGTAATATTGCCTAGACTCCAAAGACCAAGCAGAAGCTCAGTATCCAGAAAAACTCTTTGGAAGGAAGAAATCTAGAGAGGAACCCATGCTCCGAGGTGAGACCTATCCTCAGCGGTACTCCTAACCTCCAGACTACTTCTTAAGTCTGACAGAGATGTGTACCTTTAAGAGACAACTTCGCACACTTGCCATTTTGAGAATTGGCCGTTAGTGCATGACCATACCTCAAACATACCGATGGGAAGTAAGGAACTTGACCTTCTCAAGAAATACAAAACCAAGCTAGAGCATGGAGCCACGGCACCAAGATATTTGGGAAAGTTGAAGAGAAACAGAAGGTATTTTTCACCCACTGAAAGAGTAGGAAATTAAAGACAGTACTTAGTAGTCCAGCTTCTCGTTTCCCAGAGCCTTCGTAGCGTTAAGATCATCATTAGAACCATCTTACATTCTATCCACACTGCTCGTGTTGCAAAAATAAATCTACACATACTGTACATGTTATTCAATCATTGCACCCACACTGCTCGAGCACGTCAACGAGTGTCTGTATAGTAGGGTGCTAAAATAGAACTTGGTTCTATTTGCGACGCTTGACGCGCTGCAAGTTCCGCCTCTCCCATCTCCTCATTGGTTTTTAGGAGCATAAACCCACGTGGGTGATTGAAAGATGAACTAAGGTCCACACTCCAGTCCAGTTGGTAGTGGTAATGCACCTTAAAGTTGATTGCCAACGGCAATATAAAGTCCAAAGAAGAAGAAGAAGAAGTCTGAAGGAGGAGAGATTACTAGAAACGAACTCGGTTTAACCTTTTATCTGTGGATTAATTGTCGGAGCAGAGGACCTTGTGCATTTCAGGTAAAATAACAAACCAATGTTTATATCCCAGGACAAATTAGCTAGCAACAGCAAGCTAGCAAGCTAAATTGCCATAAATGTTTAATTATTTTCAACTTGTCCCCAAATTAATAGAGTTGGTTCAGAGTTTGTTTTGATATTTCAACCTGCGTGTCCTGATCGCGTCTGGTATGGGTGGACAAAATCAACATGCCCGCAATGGTGCACGTGGACATTCTGGTCAGCATGTTATGATGAATTTTTAATAGCCAACCTGTTTCACAAAGCCATCCTCACTACAGTTGCACTTGAAAATGCGTGTTTACTGACTGCCTCGCCTCGATCATACCTACAGTATATTTGGGCAAAATGGTATGCAGCATCATCTGGATATGTGTGCAACAAAAGTTCAACATTTGCCTCCCGAGTGGTGCAGTGGTCTAAGGCACTGCATCGCAGTGCCAACTGTGCCACTAGAGATCCTGGTTTGAGTCTAGGCTCTGTCGCTGGCTGCGACTGGGAGACCCATGGGGCGGGGCACAATTGGCCCAGCGTTATCCTGGTTTGGGGAGGGTTGCAATGCAGTGCCTTAGACCACTGCCCCACTCGGGAGTCGAATGTTGAACTCTTCTCCCTGCCGGCCAAATCCAATGTATGCACGACACAGAACACAATGCAACTGCCTCTGTAATGCAATGCTGCAAGGCAAAAGCAGTGTTCCATGGAAACTAATGTACTTCTGGTGTGATTGAGGCCTCAGAACACTAGTAGAACAGATACGTGGATTTCATTTTTGCACTTCTGCATCACTTTATACACAGAAGATCTCTGCTAAACACAGAATCAAGAGGTTTATCTGTCTCTCATTGACCTCTGATAACTTCAGAACGAAGGTGACTGTTATAACAAAGTTGTCAATGTCTTTGCAATTGTTACAAACAAGCAAAAACATTGAACGATACTTGAAATTAAACCAAGTTGACTGCAAAAGATAAATACATTAAAGGCTACATCGGCCTATGTACAGTGCCTTGCAAAAGTATTCAGCCCCTTTTGGCGGTTTTCCTATTTTGTTGCATTACAACCTCATTTAAATTGATTTTAATGGACATACACAAAATAGTCCAAATTGGTGAAGTGAAATGAAAAAAATAACTTTAAAATAATATTTTTTTTCAACGGAAAAGTGGTGCGTGCATGTGTATTCCCCCCTTTTGCTATGAATCCCTAAATAAGATCTGGTGCAACCAATTACCTTCAGAAGTCACATAATTTGTTAGATTGCACACAGGTGGACTTTATTTAAGTGTCACATGATCTGTCACATGATCTCAGTATATATACACCTGTTCTGAAAAGCCCCAGAGTCTACAACACCACTAAGCAAGCAGCACCATGAAGACCAAGGAGCTCTCCAAACAGGTCAGTGACAAAGTTTTGGAGAAGTACAGATCAGGTTTGGGTTATAAAAAAAATATGCTAAACTTTTAACATCCCACGGAGCACCATTAAATCCATTATTAAAACATGTAAAGAATATGGCACCACAACAAACATGCTAAGAGAGGGCCGCCCACCAAAACTCACGGACCAGGCAAGGAGGGCATTAATCAGAGAGGCAAAGATAACCCTGAAGGAGATGCAAAGCTCCACAGCGGAGATTGGAGTATCTGTCAATAGGACCACTTTAAGCCGTATACTCCACAGAGCTGGGCTTTACGGAAGAGTGGCCAGAAAAAAGACAATGCTTCAAGAAACAAATACTCAAACACGTTTGGTGTTAGCCAAAAGGCATGTGGGAGACTCCCCAAATATATGGAAGAAGGTACTCTGGTCAGATGAGACTATAATTGAGCTTTTTGGCCATCAAGGAAAACCCTATGTCTGGTGCAAACCCAACACCTCATCATCCAAAGAATACCATCCCCACAATGAAGCATGGTGGTGGTAGAATCATGCTGTGGGGATGTTTTCATCGGCAGGGACTGGGAAACTGGTCAGAATTGAAGGAATGATGGATGGCGCTAAATACAGGGAAATTCTTGAGGGAAACCTGTTACAGTCTTCCAAGGATTTGAGACTGGGACAGAGGTTCACCTTCCAGCAGGACAATGACCCTAAGAATACTGCTAAAACAACGCTTGAGTGGTTTAAGGGGAAACATTTAAATGTCTTGGAATGGCCTAGTCAAAGCCCAGATTACTGTACACCAGCGGAACCCATCCGGCTTGAAGAGCTGGAGCAGTTTTGCCTTGAAGAATGGGCAAAAATCCCAGTGGCTAGATGTGTCAAGCTAATAGAGACATACCCCAAGACTTGCAGCTGTAATTGCTGCAAAAGGTGGCTCTACAAAGTATTGACTTTGGGGGGGTGAATAGTTATGCACGCTCAAGTTTTCATTTTTTTGTCTTTCTTGTTTGTATCACAAGAAAAAATATTTTGCATTTTCAAAGTGGTAGGCATGTTGTATAAATCAAATGATACAAACCCCCCAAAAAATCCATGTTAATGTTCGGGAAACCCAAATCACAGCGTGCCGTGTAAAGGCACGGGGACGAAGACAAAAAAAACACGTATACAAAACACAGGGTAGAACCCCATACAAAAGAGCGAGGAGTACCTTGAATCAATGCACAATTGCACAATGATGATCACACGGGACGAGACCCGTATTCATCTGTACAATATACGTGGCACGAAAGCCAAAACAACATAGCATAGGTACTCACACGAACCAACAGACGTTGGAACAATAAATCAACAGCCCAATGGAGAATGGAGGGCACCTTTATACAATACACAATGAATGGAAATATAGGCCAGATGTTCGTAATGAGAGTTCCGGAGGGATCCGTGACAGGAGGACGCAAGGCTCGACGTTCGTCTCTCCCGAGCCCGTTGGAGATACAGCGATGAGACAAGATCGTAATCACGAAATTGAGGAGAAAAGGGGATAAAATGTATCGCTTTACTTTTTCAACATTTTGTTACGTTAAAGCCTTATTCTAAAATCGATTCAATAGTTTTTTCCCTCTAATCTACACACAATACCCAATAATGACAAAGCGAAAACATTATTTTTGAATTTTTAGCAAATGTTTTAAAACATAAAAATAATAATATCACATTTACATAAGTATTCAGAACCTTTACTCAGTACTTTGTTGAAGCACCTTTAGCAGCGATTACAGCCTCTAGTCTTCCTGGGTATGACTCTACAAGCTTGGCACACCTGTATTTGGGGAATTTCACCCATTATTTTCTGCAGATCCTCTCAAGCTCTGTCAGGTTTGATGGGGAGCATCGCTGCACAGCTATTTTCAGGTCTCTCCAGAGATGTTCGATTGGGTTCAAGTCCGAGCTCTGGCTGGGCCAATCAAGGGAATTCAGAGAGAAGGACCCTGAGGAAATTTTATGAGAAGGACCCTGAGACGTTCTTTTCGTCCTGAAGCCACTCCTGTGTTGTCTTGGCTGTGTGCTTAGGGTCGTAGTCCTGTTGGAAAGTAAACCTTCAACCCAGTCAGAAGTCCTGAGTGCTCTGGAGCAGGTTTTCGTCAAGGATCTCTCTGTACTTTGCTCAGTTCATCGTTCCCTTGATCTTGACTCATCTCCCAGTCCCTGCCGCTGAAAAACATCCCCACAGCATGATGCTGCCACCACCACGCTTCACTGTATGGATGGTGCCTGGTTTCCTCCAGACGTGACAGTTGGCATTCAGGCCAAAGAGTTCAATCTTGGTTTCATCAGACCGGAGAATTGAGGTGCTTTTGGCAAACTCCAAGTGGGCTGACGTGACTTTTACTGAGGAGTGGTTTCCGTCTGGCCACTCTAAAATAAAGGCCTGATTGGTGGAGTGGCGCAGAGACGGTTGTCCTTCTGGAAGGTTCTCCTATCTCCACAGAGGAACTCTGGAGCTCTGTCAGAGTGAACATTGGGTTCTTGGTCACCTCCCTGACCAAGGCCCTTCTCCCCCGATTGCTCATTTTTCAGCCCCTCATGGCTTGGTTTTTGCTCTGACATGCACTGTCAACTGTGGGACCTCATATAGACAGGTGTGTGCCTTTCCAAATCAGGTCCAATCAATTGAATTTACCACAGGTGGACTCCAATCAAGTTGTGGAAACATCTCAAGGATGATCAATGGAAACAGAGTGCACCTGAGCTCTATTTCGAGTCTCATATCAAAGGGTACTTATGTAAGTAAATAATGTATTTCAGTTTTTTTTATACATTTGCAAAATGTAAAAAAAAAAAAAAATTCACTTTGTCATTATAGGGTATTGTAGTTAAATTGATGAATAAATTGTTTTATTTAATCCATTTGAGAATATGGCTGTAACGTAACAAAATGTGGAAAAGTCAAAAGGGTCTGAATACTTTCCAAATGCACTATATACATATCATTTTGTGTGGGCAGTCCATGCATCCATAGCGCTGTCCATGATTTTAAAAGTGGCTTCTCCAGCCCAACCCCTCAGCTGTTTACCGAAACAGTGGCAAGGTGTTCTACTTTGTTGTTTAACTGCAGATTTCCCCTTTAATTAACCTCCTTCTGAAGCACATACACGTGCACACACAGTGTCTGCCGTTACATCTTTGAAGATTGCACTTCAACAGAGCATGTGGTATTTATCTTAAACATTAAAGGGTTTTATATTTCCGGCACACTGAGAAGCCCAAAGCTTTACGCTTAGGTAAGTGAGGAGCAGCAGGATGCTCTCCTGTCTTGTCTTAACATCGACATGTTGCGAAGACATGTTGCTTCTTGTCTCAAACCTGTGTTGTGAAGCCCAATAGTTCAAGAGGTATAAAAGAAAGAATCAATGGCACAATTAAGTCGACCTTTTTAAAGACATTAAACATAATAAATTGCCTAGTGCAGGGGGGAACAACATCAGGGGCCTGTTTGGTGTCACACTTTTGCCCTAGCCCCAGCTATTGCACATGATTCAATTAATCAATTGTAATCATCGTCTTGTCTTCGTTGGCTAGCATTCGTGCAGAGTTATGAAACCAAAAAGGCCCCCGAGAAAATACCCATCCCTAGCCACATGACTCAGATGTTTATGCGTAAGATACTCAAAAGCTTTAATTATGCTCCAAAAGACAGTAAATAGTCCTGCTTGTCAACGAATGTCTGTGGCAGGTATCCTGTGGACAGTCATGTTTATAGACATTTCAATAGCTCTTTAATTACCGCTATTTTCCAGGTAGTTACTTTGAATTTATTTAAATCAGTAATTACCTAATAATTACATAGTAATTACACAATTTGTTTGAGCTTTTTTGACACAAGCATCACTGCTTGGTATCGCATAGTTACAATTAAATTATTTGAGTTAAGTACCAGAAAGTATCCGTTGTTACCATATAGTTTCTTAGTTACCATGTAAATACCAGGTACATTATAGTACAGTACAGTACCAGCTTAAACCGGGATTTAAAATAAAGTATTTTTACTGGTGTGATGACCCTCCCACTCTGTCTGACAAATTCTTTCTCTTTGCTCTTGTTTTCCTTATTAGGATGTCGGTGGGCGGAGCCGGGAGGGTCGTCAGCGAAATGGGACACACCTGGGCCTGGGTGTGTCCCGGGTTAAATACACCTCTTCCCCATTCATTGAGGAGATTCTCTCCATGCAGATATGCTGTTTGATTTTGTCTGTGGCAGCTTTGTGGCCGGCTTCCTTTGGTGTCTTTCAACAATCCTCATTATCACATCTATACACGCAACCACTCACTTACACTACTGAGTACACACACCATTGTTTATTTGTATATGGGTTACCTCAGTTAATAAATATATTTTTGTTATTCCTAATCTCCACGTCTCCCTTTTTGTTACGGCTTCGAGCCGGTTCGTGACAAGTAGGGGCTTGTCTGGGATCTGAAAGGTATGATTCTCGCTTTGTGGTGCAAGTCATCCGTGATCATAAGGTTGGTTCCTAGACATTTTTGTGTATAGTATTTTGTTGCATTATGATGGGTTAATGCTTATTGGAATGTGCTTTGGTTGGTATTCACGGTGTTTGGTATAGTGCCTTAGATACTATCAGTGACTTTGGTTGTCCGGTGACATCATTAAACAAGTGTGTTGTCCGGTAGAGTATGCCAGTGGGCATAATACTAGTGTTGTTGGGCTTACTGGTATGTGTATTGTGTTTGGGAGAAAATGTGGAGTTAATGTTTGAGGACTCTGTAGGTGCTGTGTTTGCATCTTTTGTTACAGCTTTTGAGTTGTAATGTTTGGTAGGCCCAGTGTTGGTTGCCTGCTTGGTAAACTTGCCACTGCGGTAGATAGTTGGTTGTGTGCTGCGTTGGAGAGAGTATGTTGGTTAGTTTCCAGGCCCCTGCACAGGCTGGAAACTCTTGCTCTACTCGCTGTTGGGACATCGGTCTGAGGGGAATACAATCTGCTGTGTACCTCAGTGGGAGATTTGGGTAGGGTAGTGCCACTTGCTACCCGGCGCTATAGCCTTTCTTTTTCCCCTTTTAGGCTTAGTAATGTGTTTCACTTTGGAATAATTTGGGCATGGTTATTTTGTTTATTTTTGTGTGGTGTCCGTGGACTGAGCAGTTGTCTCGGGGGCACATCTGTGGCTTGGGGGGAATCTGCCAGCATGCTGGGTGGTTTTTCCTTGCCAGCGGGCTACAATGAGTAATTACCCACCACGAATCTGCATGAAGACTAGGGTTGAGTTATTGTAGGTTTTGGGGAAGCTTCATATATCTCATCTCTCTCCTGTGGTGCCCAGTGTGATTGGTGTTTCTATTGTGGTCCGGTGTGGTGTGCTCAGCAGAGGGGAAGAGTGAGAATTTTGGGGGGTATTTCCTTGACTATGGCGTCTAACGTAGACGCGTTCAGTCGCTTTCCATCAGAGGAACTCTTAGAATGATGTAATAAAGAACAGCTGTTGAATGCTGAACCCTACACGGTTGAAATTAGTGATACAAGTCTGAAATAAAATTCTGTTAGGTTGATATTGAAAGCCAATCTGATGGAGAGTGGTGTTCTTGAAGTTCCCACTGGGGCAGCCTCTGAGGAGGACTCGCCGTCTCCCCATTTCGTTTCAATGTCCGCTCCATCTGTTAGCCCTAGTAGTCTGTCTTTTGAACACCAGAAAGAACTGCTTCTCGTACAACTAGCGTATGATCGTGTTAAACTAGAGCATGGTTGTGCAAAATATAAAAAGGAATTGGTTTTTAAACAGGATTTGGAGCGCGCTAAACTCAAGTTGCAACCAGAGCGGCTAGAGTTGGTCAGGGAAGGAAAGCTCTCGGGAGAGTTTGCTCTGGGAAGGTGACCCAGATTTACCTGGCGGTTGCTCCTCTCTCGATCGTGCCCCGGACTCATTTGATATTGTTGGAAACTTAAGGTTGTTGCCAAAATTCTATGAGAAGGACCCTGAGACGTTCTTTTCGTTGGAGCTTGTTGCTGACGCGCCTCTTGTGCGCCCTGTTCCTGATTGTCTACGTGACTGACCATTGTTTATCTTGTTTGGTATTGTCATGTTCTGTCGCTCCTGTCTGTTCCCTGCTGTCCTCTTTTTCTTCTTTCCTCTTAAACGTTCCTTCCTGTGCGCAAAGGTTGCTGAGGTCTGGGGAGGACGAGGTTGGCTGGGGCAAGTGGAAGTGTGAACACGTACCCCCTCATGAATTTGGGATGCAGGCTGGGTCATTTGGGATGCAGGCTGGGTCTTCTACTAGGATACAGGACAGTATTTTGTTTGTGATATGTGTGGTGTTCCAGGGTCCTTGTTGGTCTCCGGTTTTATGGGGGCTGGGTGACGACCCTCCCACTCTTTCTGCCGAATTCTTTCTCTTTGCTCTTGTTTTCCTTATTAGGATGTCGGGGGAACGCGCCTGGAGGGTCGTCAGCGAAATGGGACACACCTGGGCCCGGGTGTGTCCCAGGATAAATACACCTTTTCCCCATTCATTTGAGGAGACGCTCTCCATGCAGACAAACTGTTTGATTTTGGTTGTGGCATCTTTGTGGCCTGCTTGCGGGCTTTCTTTGGCACCTTTCAACACCTCATTATCACACCTATAAACGCAACCACTCAAACTACTGATTACTGACTAGACACACCATTGTTTATTTGTATATAGGTTACCTCAATGAATAACAAAAATATGTATTTATTAATTATCTCAAAGTTGTCTCCCTTTTTGTTACAGGCTTCGAGCTGGTTCATGAGACTGGTATTACTGCTATTTTTTATGACTTGTGAATTTTCCTTCACTATGCATCGACCTCGTTAAGTACTCCATGAATATCTAACCCTGAAAGTTCTTTACCCCTATCTTTTAAACCTATGGCAATGTTTCCTCTTCCGGGCTCACCCAATCAGGGCCCTCAAAACGAATGGCATTTCCCTTGCAGGGTAAGTGGACATTGATAACCAGAAGGAAGTCTTAAACTGTTGGAGGCAATTTGTTGGAGTGACAGTTGCGACAATCAGTGTGTGCAGTCTCTGTAATTTGCGAGTCATTAATCTTGTTGAGCCAATCCTCTCTCATTTAAATGAAGGCTTGTGGTGTTGGCAGCTTATCTGCATGAGGACAGTAAATGCTGCTGTTGTGCAGATCAGCAGTCAAAGCAAATCTGTGACATACTCTATGGGGACGGAGTTGAACCATCTAATGAACTGTATGCACATGTTTCCTATCATTTGTAACTCTACACAGTGGCAATTTTAGCATGTTAATGTTGGTGGGGCAACCCCCACCAACATTAGTTGGAGTGAATCCTTCCAGAGTGAATCCTTACCACCGCTACATCTGTCTGGCAGCGAAAAAATTCATTCAGCATTGTTGACGGCCCTTTTAAAAGAAACATAGCTGATATGGCTGACCATATCTCCCTTTTAATACTACATAATTTATGCAGCAGCGTATAAGACATTTTTGGACTCACCTTGTTGTGCGCGGCGGTCCTCTGTTGGCAAATTTTGTCATTTAAAGAAAAGGATGTACAATTCCGAGTTGGATGACCGTTCAAAACGTATTTTCCCAGTCTAACTTCCCAGTTGCAATGCTTGCGGTTAGCCACTGTCACCGATTCCTTCAAAACAACTCATTGTTAAATTTGCGATTTCCATTTTGTGTAATGTTTATGGCCGATGAGCACCGATACATTTTATCTATAATTTATTTTAATTTCTCATATGACAAGGATTTAAAAGGATTTGCCAGTAGATCGCAGTGGTGGGCCGTCAGGGCCTGCAAGGCCTTCTCTGCTGGCCTAAACATCATCAGAATATAATTTTTTTTTAAATATATTTTCCCACAAATATGTATTAAATTATTCCCCAGAGTAAGAGTTATACTCTTCATTTCATAGCTTTCCTCTTGGTTGCACTGCTTCCAGCCCCAGGTTGAGATTTGGAGGGCTGGTCTTTGTTACATCTTTTATCCAATCATATTCAGCCATCATGTGTTGCCAGGGGTCTAAAATCTGCCCTCAGGCCTTCAGAATCAACAGTGCGGGCGCTTGTAGCTTATAGTGAATGGAAATGAAAATTTAGTGTCAACCAATCAGCTTTAGAGTTGGCTAATGTACGCCTGCTGGCTGGCTCCAGTGTTACACAGGAGCCAGCTAGCAGGCGTAGTGAGTGCACGTCTTTTGATTGGATTACCAATATTGAGAGGCAGGTCCTATGGAGATCTAGGAAACTGAATTTGATAAACAAATTAATTTGCGTACTACTAAGCTGTTTTTTCAACCCACAATGGCGGAAGGAGGAGAAGATATCGATTTGGTCGAGGATATAATTATAACGCCATTCTCAAGACGAACTTTTCAAGAAAAGTTAGACATTGTAAGGAGAGGTCGCCCGACGCCACAAAGCCTGTCACAGGCGGGAAAGGGCTTCGTTCGCTCGCCACTTTCAAAGTTTCAACTACGAGCGCTGTCAATGGCTCACAGGCTCCTTGGCTCCGAGAAGCACTGCAAACTGTACTGCTGGGAATGCCTATTATTTGCAAGTGATCGATTTGGTGTTTGGAGCCACACTGGCTTTGCAAACTTGAGTTGTCTAACCAAGGCAGCAACGAGACACCAAAGTACGGCTGGGCACTAACAAGCAATGGTGCTTTTGAAAACTTTTGGTGACACCAGAGTGGATCTACAGCTCAAAGAACACGCGCGCAGGGCAACGGAGCTGCACAATGAAAAGGTGAAGGGAAATATTGAAAAGACTCATTGATTGTGTCATGTTTTTGGGTAAACACTGTTTACCCAAAAATGTCAATTTGTCAATTTCAAGGTGACGCAACGCCTGGTTATACTGCGTTTCTGTCTAAATGTATAGTGTCTAGAGCCATGGCATCATAATGATGGTAATAAGAGGTGGATTAATTTGGGTGGGACTGTGTAGTACCTCACTGAAGGCCCAGGCCCCAGGCCCACGGCACGCCACTGGTAGATTGTCTACTTGATGTATGACTGCTAGCTAAGATTTGAAAGTAAGATGACATCAAAGCTTTTGTAGATTTGACGTAGTTTTATCTGTGGCAAAAGATCTTGAGGCTTCTTGGAAGAGCAGTTCTAATGTAACTCTATGTTAGCACCAGAAGGGCTCACATTCTTGATGTCTTACCTTACTAAAGGCAGGTGATGCAGTGTCCCCATGAGTGACCGAACTTTGAGCGAATCATGGTCCAATGCTCCTATTTTCTGTTGGCCTGCCTCACCACCAAAAGCACTGAGCTACTGTAGGCTGAAGCACCTGCATTTTTGAGCTGCCTGTTTGTATGCGGCTTTATTAACTCAATGTTGTATCATTTTTTTTTACAATGTTTGCGAACTGATATGTGACACGTATTAATGCCAAAGTAACATGCAAAACAGGTAAGCCTGTGGGGCTCAAAACAACCCTGAATGACGGGTCGCCACTGACGCTGCAGTATATGAACCAGCTGTGTAGTGACTTGAGGTATGAAAACATCTCACAAACTATCCCTTTAATCGTGCCATCAAATGACACTGTCCTTGTATCTTTACATTTTAGTGCACCTTGTATGAAAATAGATTGATCTGCAGTATCCCGCTTGGGAGACCATGCCCACAGTATTGCTCAGTATGTACAATATTTAAAATGTACATTGAACAAAATATCACGTTTCCGCATTAGAAAATATACATTCCCAGTGAGCTCAAAATATTGTCACTTATTATATTGCGCTTCTATCTATGTTATGACCGTGCTTAGTAAATATTTGCCTCGTAAAGGATCTTTCTAATTGGGCGAATGTGGTGCTAAGGCATACAGATGCTTCAACAGCTCGACATCCTCAAACAGAGCCCGGACAAACAACTCACCCAGAAATCCAATGCATCAGAGGCTCCAATGCCTCAGAGGCCCCTATTCTCCTCTAAAGGGCAACACTGTCACGAAGCACACCACACCAACTCACCATTTGTCTCATGTTTTTCCTCTCGTCCCATTTATCTTTTTCTATTAGAGGTCTATGAAACATAATGATAACATATCATGATGTATCCCCATGTCTATCTACTACACCCAGGAGGGAGCTCTGGTGCAGGCGGGGTAAGGGTTAATAACTGCAGACGCCGCAGCAGCAAAGGGAGAAAACATTAAGCATTGTGCTTTATTCAGATCAGGTCCAATTAAAGGGGAACTCCTCAAGAAATGCTGGCAGCCATGACAGAAGCCAAATGTGAGTTGGCTTGGGGGTGTGGTTTAATTTAGGTGTTTTGGGGGTGTTTCCTTGTCACAGCTGTTTCCCCCCCCCACTCAATCACAACAAACAAACCTCCTGCGGGTTGAGTTCAATAACTACAGGCAGATGTATGGTGAGATGCCGGAGGAAAAGTTGAATAGGTCAGTAGCTTACAGAGCATTATGAGAGGAATGCAATTTCTGAATATATGTAGATCAAATTTGTACAAAATAATTGTATTTGTCAAATGCTTTGTAAACAACAGGTGTAGACTAACAGGGAAATTCTTACATACGTGGCCTTCCCAACAATGCAGAGAAAAAAAAAGAAAAATAACGGAATAAATACACAGTAATATTAACAAGATATTCTAAACTAAGTGCTTTGATAACTTTCAAATGTAGTAACAGGTCCATGTAGAATCAACAACTATTTCCATAATACCATAGAAGCAGTGTTCTGCTAATATAACAACGTACACTTTCATCGTCATTCCCAGCCGATACAGATACTGTTCCCATCGGCATTTTGTCTGGTGGTATTGGGGCTACCCTGGCAAACATGTCAGAGTGGTCATACCTTCCTGTGTGGTGTCCTGTATACAACAGGAGTTCCCTGATCCCGGAGCAGAACACACAGGCTTTCTCTCTCCCAATATTGACTGATACCATTCAATTTAAAAAAAGACAATACAAGTAAAAGTTGTCTAGTAAAATGTTTATGCTGAGTGCCAGGTCTCTCTCCATTCAGAGACATAAGTATCAAGCCCATCTGTCCGTCTGGACCATCACATCATCTTGCAAGTCTCCATGTGCCGGCTCCATACAGTACCTTCAGACAGTATTTTACCTGGTTAAATAAAGGTTACATTTTTTTTTTTCACGCTCCTTGACATTTTACACATTTTGTTGTGTTACAGCCTGGATTACATGTCACTGATCTACACACATTGCCCCATAATGTCAAAGTAGAATTATGTTTTTAGAAATGTTTACAAATTCATTTGAACTGAAAAGCTGAAATGTCTCAAGTCAATAAGTATTCAGCCCTTTTGTTATGGCAATGTCACAATCGTGTGGAGGAGAGACGGACCAAAACGCAGCATGTGGAAAATAAGCCATCTTCTTTTATTTATGAAGAAGGCAAAACGAAACACTTATAAACTAACAAAACAACAAACGACCGTGAAGCTATAAACGTAGTGCACACACACATGCTACAAACGTTCAACATAGACAATTCCCCACAACAAACTAAAGCCTATGGCTACCTTAAATATGGCTCCCAATCAGAGACAACAGAAACCAGCTGTCTCTAATTGGGAACCCATTCAGGCAACCATAGACTTTCCTAGACAACTACACACAACATAGACACAGCTAGACAACTATACTAAACATAAACCCAACTACTCTAAATAAACCCCCTAAACCTTACAATCACCCTGGACACTACAAAACCCACATAAATACCCATGTCACACCCTGACCTAACTAAAATAATAAAGAAAACAAAGAATACTAAGGCCAGGGCGTGACAGGCAAGCCTAAATACAGTATGTCCAGGAGTAAAAATTTGCTTAATTTCCAGCACAGATTCAACCACAAAGACCAGAGACGTTTTCCAAAGGTTCGCAAAAAAATAAATAGACATTGAATATCCCTTTCAGCATGGGGCAGTTATTAATTACACTTTGGATGGTATAGCAATAAACCCAGTCACCACAAAGATAGAGGAGAGGAAGGAAACCTCTCAGGGATTTCACCAATGGCAATGGTGATTTTAAAACAGCTACAGAGTTTAATAGCTGTGATAGGAGATAACTGAGGATGGATCAACAACGTTGTAGTTACTCCACAATACTAACCTAAATGACAGCATGAAAAGAAGGAAGCCTGTACAGAATACAAATATTCCAGAACATGCATCCTCTTTGGAATGAGGCACTAAAGTAATACAACGGAAAATGTGGTAAAGAAATTGACTTTATGTCCTGAATATAAAGCGTTATGTTTGAGGCAAATCAAAAACCACACAATCACTGAGTACCACTCTTTATATTTTCAAGCACGGTGGTGGCTACATCAGGTTACAGGTATGCTTGTCATTTGCAAGGACTAGTGACTTTTTATAGGATAAAAATAAACGGAATTGAGCTAAGCACAGGCTAAATCCTGCTTTCCAACAGACACTGGGAGACACATTCACCTTTCAGCAGGACAATTACCTAAAACACAAGGCCAAATACACACTTGAGTTGCTTACCAAGACGACATTGAATGTCCTGAGTGGCCTAGTTACAGTTTTAACTTAAATTGGCTTGAAAATCTATGGCAAGACTTAAATTGCTGTCTGGCAATGATCAACAACAAACTTAAAAAAGCTTGAATATTTTTTTTAAAGAAAAATACAAATATGATTTGATAGAAATGCATAAAATCTATAAGATGCCATTCAAAACAGTATACATCCAGGCGCCGGATTCACAAAACCTTCTTAAGAAGAAATGTCTTCTTAACTGCCATTTTGTCCTTAACTATAGACTTATGAAGAAAGTTAAGCAAAGTTGCTATTCCTCAATAAAGTTATTGGAAATGTATTTACTTTTTTCCCTATGTTTCTTCCTAAGAAAAAAAGTTAAGAAGAAACGGGATTCTTGAATATAATGTTTTAGGATTTCTTCTTGGAAATGTACTTAAATTTAGGACATCTAAACCCTTGTCTTGAGATGGATACGTTGGATACTTTGGTAACCATGAACGTTCTCTTGTGCCACAGAGGCAGTTGACACATTTTGAAAAGAATAATGGGCAAATGTTGCACAATCCAGGTGTGCAAAGCTCATAGAGACTTACCCAGAAAGACTCCAAGCTGTAATCGCTGCCAAATGTGATTCTAACATGTATTGACTCAGGAGGTAGAACACCTATCTAATCAAGATACATTTGTGATTTATTTTCCATAATAAAATGTTGAGATTTGAATTTTTTCTGTAGATCATTGACCAAAAAATGACAATTAAATACATTTGAATCTTTCTTTGTAACACAACAAAATGTGGACAAAGTCAAAGGGTGTGAATACTTTCTAAAGGCACTGTACATTTTTTCTGTGAACACACACACAAGGTTACTGTTCTATAATCACCTCGTTGTGGATGTGTTGAGTGGCAGGTCTCTCTGCATCTCATGCATCTGTGAATACACACACTAGTCACTGTTCAATTACCAATGGCAGAGGGATAGGTGATATCTGACACACAAACATATACTATGTTGAAGTTTGAACAAGTCAGACTAAAAAGGCGAGGTCTTTGCCAGAGCCCCATTGATGGACATAGCAGCATAGATCAGCTCCTGGCCCCACATCACACAGAGAGCACTAATGGCATTATCAATGGTGGTTATGATTAACCTGGTGGAACCAACCTGATCGCTGTATTCACATTTCTATTTCACTTCAAATATCATAAAATGTGAAGTGAAATAGAATGGGGAACACAGAGATTAGGCTGGTGGAAGGGTTATGCCCTTGACATTTAATGCATCTGAAAAGAAGAAAATAAGCAACAAATGATGTCAGTTTACATAAATTGTTTCACAATTAGGTTATCAAATGTATCAAAGTAATGAAGTGGGTTACCTCTGTATTTGTACAAAAGCTATTGTTGCTTACAGGTGAAGGTTGCTGACCGGGTACTTGCCAACATGTAGCTGACTGTTCCATTCATAGGAATGCTCACAGCGAGGGCATGCCTGCATGAAGCTGATGAGGGCCCCATTGCTGGTCTTCTCTATGCTGCATGTTCTGCTGCAAACTGGACATCTCTCGCACAACTGCAGCAGGCGATCTGATGAGGTGGTGTTGACTGGGGGAGCCTGTGACAGGGTGATATAATACACAGCCAAGTGGTAAATTGTATTTTGTTCTAAAGAAAGGACCAAGTGTTTTGCTGATGGACTTCACAATGACTCTACTAGTTGTATCTGCTTGGCTGGGGAATTAGCCTACTGTTTAATCAAGTCGGGTATTTTTTAAAACAACATTTCACATAACACACATTACCTGTTGTTGTTGTTGATGAAAACGTCTGTGTCATCAGGGCAGTCACTATCAGAGGCCTCCTGAGGACATGTCCTTTTCATAGGAGTCGAAGGAAACTCTGGCAACAACGGAGTTTGAGCCCCACAAGTTTAGAGTAAAAACAGTTATTTTGAAATTAATAATGTTAATGTTATTTTGAAATTAATACGTGTCACATATTAGTTTCTAAACAATGTAAAAAAAAAAATCATTGAGTTAATAAAGCCGCATACAAACATGGTCTCTTTTTTTGTTTTCTTGAGTAAGGCAGCTCCAAAATGTAGGTGTTTTAGCCCAGCTCAATGCTTTCTGTGGTGGTGGGGCAGCAGGCAGAAAATACGGAGCGTAGAGGTTGGTCATGTTCTCTAGTTGCGCCGTGATTGGCTCAGTGTTCTGTCACTCATGGGGACACTACGTCACCGCAAAATCTACAGGTTGCACAAAAAAATTCAAGCCCTTTAGGGGCTGCCATAGAGTTACATTAGAAGTGCCCATCCAAAAAGGCTCAAGGTCATTGACCATAGATAAAAGGATGTCAAATCACATTATATCTGTAGTACATTTACCAGATGCTCTTATCCAGAGCGACTTACAAATTGGATATATATATATTTAACCAGGCAAGTATGTTAAGAACAAATTCTTATTTTCAATGACAGCCTAGGAACAGTGGGTTAAACTGCCTTGTTCAGGGGCAGAACGACAGATTTTTACCTTGTCAGCTCGGGGATTCGAACTTGCAACCTTTCGGTTACTTGTCCAACGCTCTAACCACTAGGCTACCTGCCACCCCTGTAGTTTTGATTGGACTGATCATGTCAACATCATACCTTCAAAATCTTAGCTAGCAGTCATCATCATGAATCAAGTCGACAATCTACTGGCAAATCCTTTTCAATCCTTGCCATGTGTAGAGAAATTATGAAGAGAAATTATAGATAAAACGTATCGGTGCTCATCAGCCATTGGACATAAACATTACAAAACAAGATGAAAATCGCAAATTCAATAATGAGTGGTTTGGAAGGAATCAGTGTCTAACTGCAAGCATTGCAAAGCAATCACAAGCCTGCTATTCAGTGGAGTGGATGTCTGGTCCAAGCCTGGATTTAAGCGTCTCTTTTCCAATCTTAAAAGGATACACATTCAACATTGGCCATGTTGTTAATCCAGCATGACTTCTGACACTTTCAAAACAACTGTAAACCCGGAACTGGGAAGTCTCAGACTTCAGTGAGTTCAAGACAACTGGAAACTCTGAAAAAAACTGGGAAAATAGGTTTTGAACAGTCATCCAACTTTCTAGAGTTCCGACCTGAAGATCACCAATGATTCAACCTTGTTTTTTTCCGAGTTCCCAGTTGTCTTGAAAGCACCATAAATCCAGAGAATGCCAGACTTTGATGACAAAGTTGATGACAAAATTTAGCCACGAAGGACCGCTGCCCCACCTTCCTGTTCAAGTGAGCATAGCACAACAAGGTGAGTCCAAAAATATATTGTATGCTGCTGCATAAATTATGTAATATGCCAGGGAGATATGTTTACTGTAGCTAAGAAAGTAATACTAAGTGTACGCTGTGTAGTAAGCTGTTAGTAGCCCATGTGCCTCACCCTAATAATTTGGTCCCTTTTCCCCTCACAATTTAGCCTACTTTTTTGACTTGGTGGTGCACATGTAGTCTATAGCCTTTTTTAGAGAAATGTCATCATCGAATATTGTAAGAGCTTTCGTTGTCTGCTTATATTCCCCCTTTATTTATCCCACGGTTCTGACTTGGTGTACAGGGAAAATACTGTAAGCACGACCCATGTTCTGAATTCTGTCGCTGTACATTTCAAAAGTGCTGAACAAATAGTTATATTGACTACGTCCGTCCAAGCTCGCTCATTAATGTCTTAATCAAAATTACGGATTGCACCTTATCTGCTCGTCGTCCCCTTATGCCATAGTTTATACATCTCAATTGTCAGCAGAAACCACATTTGTTTAAGCAAGTCAGCCATATCAGCTATGTTTGTTTTAAAGGCAGTAAATTAGGCTGAATGAACTGTTTCGCTGCCAGACAAGGCTCCGGTGATAGCCAGGTGAGTGGTAATGTCAAATCAAATTTTCTACACATGGTTAGCAGATGTTAATGCGAGTGTAGCGAAATGCTTGTGCTTTTAGTTCTGACAGTACAGCAACATCTAACAAGTAATATCTAAAAAATTCCACAACAATACCTAATACACAAAAAACTTAGTAAAGGAATAGAAAAATAATATATAAATATATGGAAGAGCAATTTCAGCGCAGCATAGGCTAAGATGCAATAGATAGTATAGATTACAGTACATACTGTACATATGAGATGAGTATTAAAGTGTATTCAAGTGACTAGTGTTCCATTTACAGTGGCCAATGATTTCAAGTCTATGTAGGCAGCAGCCTCTCCGTGCTAGTGATGCCTGTTTAATAGTCTGATGGCTTTGAGATAGAAGCTGTTTTTCAGTCTCTCGGTCCCAGCTTTGATGCACCTGTACTGACCTCGCCTTCTGGATGGTAACGTGGTGAACAGGCAGTGGCTCGGGTGTTTGTTGTCCTTGATGATCTTTTTGGCCTTCCTGTGACATTGGGTGCTGTAGGTGTCCTGGAGGGCAGGTAGTTTGCCCCCGGTGATGCGTTGTGCAGACTGCACCAACCTCTGGAGAGCCCTGCGGTTGTGGGTGGTGCAATTGCCGTACCAGGCGGTGATACTGCCCGACAGGATGTTCTCAATTGTGCATCTGTAAAATTTGAGGCTTTTAGGTGACGAACCAAATTTCTTCAGACTCCTGAGGTTAAAGAGGTGCTGTTGCACCTTCTTCACCACACTGTCTATGTGGGTTGACAATTTCAGTTTGTCATTGATATGTACACCGAGGAACCTTCAACTTTCCACCTTCCCCGCTGGTGGGGTGCTCCCTCTGCTGTTTCTTGAAGTCTATGATCATCTCCTTTGTTTTGTTGACGTTGAGTGAGAGGTTGTTTTCCTGACAGCACACTCTGAGAGCCCTCACCTCCTCCCTGTAGGCTGTCTCGTCGTTGTTGGTAATCAAGCCTATTACTGTTGTGTCGTCTGCAAACTTGATGATTGAGTTGGAGGCGTGCATTGCCACGCAGTCATGGGTGAACAGGGAGTACAGGAGGGGGCTGAGCACGCACCCTTGTGGGGCACCAGTGTTGAGGATCAGCAAAGTGGAGATGTTGTTTCATACCTTCCCCACCTGGGGGCAGCCCGTCTGGAAGTCCAAGACCCAATTTCACAGGGCGGGATTGAGACCCAGGGCCTCAAGCTTAATGATGAGCTTGGAGGGTACTATGGTGTTGAATGCTGAGCTATTGTCAATGAACAGGTGATATGATCCTTGACTAGTCTCTCAAAGCACTTCATGATGACAGAGGTGAGTGCTACAGGATGATAGTCATTTAGTTGAGTTACCTTTGCATTCTTGGGTACAGGAACAATGGTGGCCATCTTGAAGCATGTGGGGACAGCAGACTGGGATAGGGAGAGATTGAATATGTACGTAAACACACCAGCCAGCTGGTCTGCACATGCTCTGAGGACGCAGCTAGGGATGCCGTCTGGGCCGGCAGCCTTGCGAGGGTTAACACGTTTAAATGTCTTAGTCACGTTGGCCAGGGAGAAGGAGAGCCCACAGTCCTTGGTAGCGGGCCACGTCGGAGGCACTGTATTATCCTCAAAGCGGGCAAAAAATGTGTTTAGTTTACCTGGAAGCAAGACGTCGGTGTCCGCGATGTGGCTGGTTTTCCTTTTGTAGTCCGTGATTGTCTGTAAACCCTGCCACATACGTCTCGTGTCTGAGCCATTGAATTGCTATTTCCACCCTGTGTCTTTACTGACATTTTTCTTGTTTGAATGCCTAGTGGAGGGAATGACTACTCTGCTTGTATTCTGCCATATTTCCAGTCGCCTTGCTATTGTTAAATATGCGGGGTACGCGCTTTCAGTTTTGCGCGATCAAAACATGATCAAAACACTCTTGAAGCGTGGATTCCGATTGGTCAGACCAGCGTTGAATAGTCCTTAGCACGGGTACTTCCTGTTTGAGTTTCTGCCTATAAGAAGGGAGGAGCAAAATGGATTCGTGGTCAGATTTGGCGAAAGGAGGGTGGGGGAGGGCCTTGTATGCATTGCGGAAGTTAGAGTAACAATGGTCCAGTGTTTTTCCAGCGCGAGTGGTACAGTCGATATGCTAATAGAATTTAGGTAGCTTTTTTTTTTTTTTTTTTTCTCAAATTTGCTTTGTTAAAATCCCCAGCTACAATAAATACAGCCTCAGGATATATGGTTTCTAGGAATTCGAAGTCAGGTGAACAAAAGGACTTGAGTTCCTGTATGTTGTAATAATTACACCATGAGTCGGACTCTGATGTTGGGACAGCTTTATGTAGGCCCTAACATTTTGCAGGCACCATGTGTCACTGTTATAGTCCAATTAATGCATCGTTTAGTGTTGTGTCGTTTAGTAGCTTTGCTGGCATGCATCTAAAAAAAATTGAGGGAGTTGGCCCCACCAAGATTTACATGCTAAAATTGCCACTGCGCATAGCACACTTAAATTCTGAGGTCTTGCCTGACAAGCTGTGAAAAAAGCAATTGAACAATAATTTTTGGAGGTGGCTGAACCATTGCAATCTCATTGCTGGACATGTTATTGTGAGGATCGACACCGGGGATGAGAAGCAGGTACAGGGAGAGCATTTAATTAACAACGGACTTGAAACAGAACAGGATCAGCGTCTGGACAAGGGAAAAATAACGATATCAATGCTGACACAGGGAACAAATGGAGTCCAGGTGAAACCAATATTGCGCAGCTGCACGTAATGATGGTGACAGGTGTGCATAATGAAGGGCAGCCTGGCGCCCTTGAGTGCCAGAGAGGGGGAGTGGGAGAAGGCCTGACAGTACCCCGCCCTCTAGGCGTGCCACCCGGCGTCTCACCTGGGCGAGGCTGACGGGCCGGCCAAGGCATGGGCGCTAGAAAAGCTGGCTGAGGCGTAGAAGCCCGACGAGCCGGTAGAGGCATGGGAGCCTGACTATCCGACTGAGGCGTGAAAGCCTGACGATCCCGCCTAGGCGTAGGAGCCTGATGGGCCAGCTGAAGCATGATGTGAGGTAGGCGCCTGCCAAGCCAACCGAGGCAAGAAGACCTCGAGCCAGCTAAGGCGTGGAAGCCCAACGAGCTAGCTGAGGCACCCCCTGTTCCATCGGCGACGGCACCCAGACCCGACGTCAGCAACCAAAACAAAAACTCCCTGATGCTTCCTTTAGTGGTGTCAGCATTCTGTGTGGATCTGCGCTGGAGATGACAAGCAGGTACAGGGAGACCATTTAATAAACAATGGACATGACCCAGAACAGGAACAGCGTCTAGACAGGGGAAACATATCGACATCAATGCTGACACAGGGAACAAACTGAGGAGCAGACAGATAGAGGGTGTAATCAATAAAGTAATGGAGTCCAATGTTGCGCAGCTGCGCGTTAAGATTGTGACAGATGTGCGTAATGAAGGGCAGCCTGGCGCCCTCGAGCACCAGAGAGGGAGAGCAAGAGCAGGCGTGACAATTATGATACCCATCTTTGCTCTTTCTGGTAGGACCCGGCATCCGTTCATGACCAGAGGATCACTCTGGTACCCAACTGTGTACTATGTGTAACAGAAAAACAGGTTATATTATAAATGTATAAACATAGCTCGAGAAATATTGTAACCTCGTTTGGAAGCTAATTCTATGCTTTACATTAAAGTAAGGTTTTATAAATAACTACTTATACGTGGTTTTCTGTGTAAGTCATACTTAAGATCAAAATTTATCGTAAATCCGTTTTATAAATGAGGCCCCAGGCTTGAAGAGCCCTGATTTGGGATGAAGATGTCTCATAGTGATTTTTTTTTAAAGATTTATGTCCCTAGAGTTGGAAAATGTGTGATAGCATTACAGCAATGATAGTTTTCTAAGTGTTATCACTCCTACCTCCATCCCATTCATTTTTCCCATAAGGATTTTGCCCTATTAAAAACAATGTCACTATACAACAAGTTATTACTCAAAATACCCTTCAAATGTGCAATATGAAGAAATCACTCCGGCATTTCCTGGTTGCTAAAATTCTAACAATTCACCTAAATGTGACAAAATAAGCACTCAGAGTGTAGATAATTATTGTACCATCTAAACCGCTGTGAAATATCTTTTCAATGTCACGTTCCTGACCGTTTTTTCTGTTATTTTGTATGTGTTAGTCGGTCAGGGCGTGAGTTTGGGTGGGCAGTCTATGTTATGTGTTGCTATGTTGGTAAAGGATGACCTGATATGGTTCTCAATTAGAGGCAGGTGGTTTTCATTTCCTCTGATTGAGAGCCATATAAAGGTAGGTGTTTTCACATTGATTGTGGTGGGTGGTTGTCTCCTGTGTCTGTGTTTGTCGCACCATACGGGACTGTTTCGGTTTGTTTGTCATTCGTTCTTTTGTGTAGTCATTTTCCTGTTCGTGAGTTCTTCGTTGTATGTAAGTTCACATGTCCAGGTCTGTCTACGTCGTTTGTTATTTTGTTCGTTATTCAAGTATAGTTCGTATATTCCAACGCTGCGTTTTGGTCGAATCCCTCCCTGGAATCCCTCCCTGGAAATCCGTTACAGAACCACTCACCGAACCGAGACCAAGCAGTGTGAGTTCGAGCAGCGGCCTAAGAATCAGGACTCGTGGACTTGGGAGGAAGTATTGGAGGGAAAAGGACACTGGGCTAATATTGGGGAATATCGCAGCGCTCGTGAGGAGATGGAAGCAGCGAGAGCCCAGGAGCGGTGGTATGAGGAGGCAGCAAGGAGACGTGGCTGGAAGCCCGCGAAGAAACCCCAAAATTTATTGGGGGGGGGGGGTAGTGGGGGTAGCTAAGAGGTAGTGGGCCAAGGGCAGGTGGGAGACCTGCGCCCACTTCCCAGGCTAACCGTGGAGAGCGGGAGTACGGGCAGACACCGTGTTACGCAGTAGAGCGCACGGTGTCTCCTGTACGTGTTCATAGCCCGGTGCGGGTTATTCCACCTCCCCGCACTGGTAGGGCTAGATTGAATATTGAGCCGGATGTCATGAAGCCGGCCCTACATATCTGGCCACCAGTACGTCTCCTCGGGCCGGCATACATGGCACCAGCCTTACGCATGGTGTCCCCGGTTCGCCTACATAGCCCGGTGCGGGTTATTCCACCTCCCCGCACTGGTCGGGCAACGGGGAGCATTCAACCAGGTAAGATTGGGCAGGATCAATGCTCAAGGGAGCCAGTACGCCTGCACGGTCCGGTATTTCAGGCGCCACCTCCCCGCCCCAGCCCAGTACCACCAGTGCCTACTCCACGAACCAGGCTTCCAGTACGTTTCCAGAGCCCTGTTCCTCCTCCACGCACTCTCCCTATGGTGCGTGTCTCCAGCCCAGTGCCTCCAGTTCCGGCACCATGCACTAAGCCACCTGTGCGTCTCCAGAGCCCTGTACACACTGTTCCTTCTCCCCGTACTCGGCCTGATGTGCGTGCCCTCAGCCCGGTGCCACCGGTGCCGGTACCACGCACCAGGTCCATAGTGAGTTTTGAGAGTCCAGTGTGCCCTGTCCCTGCTCCCCGCACTAGCCTGAAGGTGCGTGTCCTTAGCCCGGTGCCTCCAGTTCCGGCACCACGCACCAGGCCTACAGTGCGCCTCATCCGGCCAGAGCCATCAGTCTGCCAAGTGCCATCTGAGCCATCCGTCTCCCCAGCGCCATCTGAGCCATCCGTTTCCCTAGCGCCATCTGAGCCATCCGTCTCCCCAGCGCCATCTGAGCCATCCGTCTGCCCAGTGCCGTCTGAGCCATCCGTCTGTCCCGAGCCGTCAGAGCCGTTAGTCAGTCAGGAGCCGCTAGAGCCATTCGTTAGTCAGGATCTGCCAGAGCCGCCAACCAGACAGGATCTGCCAGAGCCGCCAACCAGACAGGATCTGCCAGAGCCGCCAACCAGACAGGATCTGCCAGAGCCGCCAACCAGACAGGATCTGCCAGAGCCGCCAACCAGACAGGATCTGCCAGAGCCGCCAACCAGACAGGATCTGCCAGAGCCGCCAACCAGACAGGATCTGCCAGAGCCGCCAACCAGACAGGATCTGCCAGAGCCGCCAACCAGACAGGATCTGCCAGAGCCGCCAACCAGACAGGATCTGCCAGAGCCGTCAGCGAGCCATGAGCGTCCAGAGCCGTCAGCGAGCCATGAGCGTCCAGAGCCGTCAGCCAGCCATGAGCGTCCAGAGCCGTCAGCCAGCCATGAGCGTCCAGAGCCGTCAGCCAGCCATGAGCGTCCAGAGCCGTCAGCCAGCCATGAGCGTCCAGAGCCGTCAGCCAGCCATGAGCGTCCAGAGCCGTCAGCCAGCCATGAGCGTCCAGAGCCGTCAGCCAGCCATGAGCGTCCAGAGCCGTCAGCCAGTCATGAGCTGCCCCTCAGCCCAGAGCTGCTATTTATCCAGAACTGCCCCTCAGTCCAGAGCTGTCTCTCTGTCCGGAGCTGCCCTTCAGTCCGGAGTTGCTCCTCTATCCTGAGCTACCTCTCTATCCTGACCTACCTCTCTGTCCTGAGCTACCTTATCCCGGTGCTGCCCCTTGTCCCGGTGCTGCCCCTTATCTTAAGGTTACCAGTTAAATTAAGTGGGTGTAAGATGAGGGTGGTCATTCTAAGGGGGAGACACTATGGTGGGGTGGGGACCTCACCCAGAGCCTGAGCCACCACCGTGGTCAGACGCTCACCCAGACCCTCCCCTAGACTTTTGGTGGTGCTTTCGGAGTACGCACCTTGAGGGGGGGGTTATGTCACGTTCCTGACCGGTTTTTCTGTTATTTTGTATGTGTTAGTCGGTCACGGCGTGAGTTTGGGTGGGCAGTCTATGTTATGTGTTTCTATGTTGGTAAAGGTTGACCTGATATGATTCTCAATTAGACGCAGGTGGTTTTCATTTCCTCTGATTGAGAGCCATATTAAGGTAGGTGTTTTCACATTGATTGTGGTGGGTGGTTGTCTCCTGTGTCTGTGTTTGTCGCACCATACGGGACTGTTTCGGTTTGTTTGTCGTTCGTTCTTTTGTGTAGTCATTTTCCTGTTCGTGAGTTCTTCGTTGTATATAAGTTCGCATGTCCAGGTCTGTCTACGTCGTTTGTTATTTTGTTCGTTATTCAAGTATAGTTCGTTTTTGTCTTGTCAAATAAATTTCATTATGTCATATTCCAACGCTGCGTTTTGGTCGAATCCCTACTCCTCCTCTTCGGATGAAGAGGAGGAGGAAATCCGTTACATTCAATACCTTCAAATATTGTATTTTCAGCTGGTATACAAAACCGAAAGTAAAAGATGCAAAAACTAAACTTGAGAACGGGAAGCATATAAATAGCGCACATGGAACAGATCTACCGTTTCTTAGACTTGGTTTCAATGAGAGTGATAGATCTATAACTCACATTTCTATGTGAATTTGTTCAGGTTGCAACTTTAATCATATATCATTGCAATGCTTCGATCATAATGTTTGGGTGATCAGAACCTATGACCTCTAGGTAACATATAATTTACCTGTATACATTTCTTTAAAAATTAAACCCTATTCAGTTTTAAACTTTGTTTGACAAGTAGTTCCGAAAGGTCATTCAATTACCTTTTCAAATGATATATCCAACTTTGAAAGCAAAAGCTGCAATTATTGTAAAAAAAAATGTGTTGCCTAAATAGTGCCATCAACATTAGAATGTTGGAAGCTCAACCAATAGACAAAGAATGACATTTAGTGGGGCAGCTATGTTTTTGGATTGTGACTTTAGTTATGGAGGCACCACATTTCCCACACAGCTAGAACACGGTTTAAAATATATTTGTAGATTCAGGGCCACCACAGAATTCATCCATTAACCCCGCAGTAACCTGTTTCCAATATGCCCGGGGTTAAATTGTCTGAACTAAATATAGCACCAAATATACAAAGCTCAGATAATTCTGTAGAGGGGAGGAAAAGAACAGTTGAGCCTTTCTTTGTTGGGAGGGCAAGATTCCATTTTAGATTGAACAGACTTGAATAAACATTGTTCATTAAACAGAGGAGTGGTTCTATGGGTTTAGTGTGTGCCTAAATCTTACAATGCAATATTAAAAGCTTGCTAGAATCTGTATTGGATTATGCCTGTACAGAAATGAGTATGGCGCATCCTTGCCATTTTTAGCATCCCAAGCAGTTCAGCTCAGGCCACCTTACCCTTGAATGTGTCAGCGAGTTAATTTGTTCTGCAATTAAAATGAGCTTTTGCTTCATTTGCTTTATGGCATCGCTTTTAAAAATAGCCCATTAGTAATTGATACATTCATATTCAGCTTTCTGTGACTTTTAAGAGAGCTGGTGTCCAATGTGCTTTGCAGACTCCCTCTTCCCCACGGTTTGGAGGCATTGGGGAGATGTGTTGACATGTGGTTCTACTAGGATCAAGTCGAAGCTCCCTGCAAACCAGCGCAGGTAGCAGTCGGGTGTAAGGGGAAGGGGAGTTAATTTGTGTTCTCTTTTAATTCAGTCAATTCAGAAAGTAACCTAAAATGTCAATACCAATGAATTTACTGAAATGGAATTGGACCTAACCGTAAGCTTGGCAGCCCAGTACCAAATCTTATGTGAGCGCTGCAGCTACTTGATTTGGTACTGGACATGGAATGTGACGTTTGGACTAATGCTGAAGAGTGGCAGCTAATAACCTCTTTGGCGGCTAGAAGTCCCCTTGATTACCTCTGCCAAAATACCTCTCCCCTTCTGAAAATTCCAAAGGTGTTAGCTGTAGGGGCATCTATGCAAAATCATGATTTGTCCAACTATAACATTGATGCAAATCCAGCTCACTGGACTGGAGTAATGATCATAGACTGACAGACATTTTAATGTTTTCGTCTGTCACAAGAGGCTACTCCAACCATGGTCTGCAGTCATTTTATGTCACATCTCACAGGCCTGGCAGCTCATATATTCCCCTGAATGTTTTGACTGAGATCTATAAGCATTACAGGGCGACAGTCAGCCACCTGTTCTCGCCTTTAGCTGTGTCTGAAGCACAAAACCACCCGCTCAGACAGGCGTTGATCTCACACATAGGCTTGTCTACAAGTGATCATTGGGCTCATGTAGCCATAGACTCATATCTCAGCCATGGCATAGCAGGCCATGATCACCTGTAGCCCTATTACTCAACCTACATTTCTGATTGCATTGCAAGGCAAAAAAAGATAAAGTAGTCTGTGTAGTAATCTGTGTAGTATTAACTGATAATAAGTAGTAATCCATCACGATTGAAGAGGATTGTTGTGGAAACCTAAGACTGCAACACTAAAGAAATATGGACATACAAAGCTAAGAAGTTAATGTTACGCTTTCTGCATGTTACCTAAACAGATGGGGTACCACAGCCACAAACTAATAGAAGATCTGCTCTAGCGAAAGCTAGCTGCGTGATTTGGCGATAGATGAATGACTTAACCTCACATCGTTTGGCGCACGGACGCTCCAGAGCCAGAAGCCGACTTATTTTGACACCGTATGTACGGAGCCAGAAAGACAAGGAATGGGTGAAACGAAATTGGAAGCTAGCACGGTTAAAATAGGTTGCCATGGTTATTCAGCTCGTTTTACATCCAGCTCCTTTTATTTTCCAGAAAAGAATGAGCTCACGGTTGTGTTTCTAACAGCTTTTTTTTCACCCTGCGTATGAGTGCCAACTCATGTGTTAATGTTGAAGCTGACTTATTTTGACACCATATGCACTATTTTTGTACTATTTATTTTAATTGTTTGGTTTGATTTGGCTCCTACTTGGCTCATCGCACTCTAGTGACTCCTCAGGCTGACTTCTGTCGTCAGTTGAATGGAGGTGTTTCCTCCAACACATTGGTGCAGCTGGCTTCCGGTTCACGCGGGCAGGTGTTTAAACTGGCGGGTGTTATTAAGAAGTGCGGTTTAGCGGGTCATGTTTTGGAGGATGCATGACTTGACCTTCACCCCTCCCAAGCCCGTTGGGGAGTTACAGCGATGAGACAAGATCGCAATTGGATATCACGAAATTGGGGAGATAAACGGGGTAAAATACAAACAAGAAAAATACATTTAAATCACCATAATTAATGCCTGGCTCATTTGTATTCAAAACATGTGGAGTGGATCCACAGAAGAAGGCTGTGGTTACCAAAATGTTCTTTAATTTCATCAGATTTTTGCAGAACAGTTAAAGGAAAAATATTTTTTATTTTAACCTCAAAAAAAATACTTGTCAGCAGTCAAGTTTTCTATATATAGGATTTTCAGGAAGCAGTGTCACTTGCCACATCATCATGATAATACGTTTTGCATCCTAGGATGCATTTTGTCAATAAATCAGTGGGGATTTTAGCATGTAATGTTGGTGAGGAAAACATTATTATATATTTTTTTTGCATGCCAGCAAAGTCACTACACAACACAACACTAAACAATACATTAATTGGGCTATAACGGTGACAAACGGTGCTCACAAACTGTTAGGCTCTACATAAAGTGTCACATCCTGATCTGGTTCACCTGTCCTTGTGATTGTCTCCACCCCCTCCAGGTGTCGCTTATTATCCCTGGTGTATTTATCCCGGTGTTTCCTGTCTCTCTGTGCCAGTTCGTCTTGTTTGCCAAGTCAACCAGTCGATTTTATTGCTCCTATTTTTCCTCAGTCTCTGTTTGTTTCTATTCCTCCTGGTTTTGACCATTGCTTGTCCTGACTCTGAACCCACCTGCCTGCCTGACCACTCTGCCTGTTCTGGCTACCAGCCTGCCTATCCCCTTGTACTGTTTTTGGACTTGGATCTGGTTTCTGACCCCTGCCTGGCCTGATCTCGAGACTGCCTATCGTCTGTTACTGTTTGGACTCTGACCTGGTTTATGAACTCTCGCTTGTCCCTGACCTGCCTTTGCCTACTCCCTTTGTTATAATAAATATCGGAGCTCTACCATCTGCCTCCTGTGTCTGCATTTAGGTCTTGCCTTGTGCCCTTATATAAAGCTGTCCCAACAGCAGAGTCCCAACAGCAGAGACCCAACAGCAGTACCAACACCTTACCACTGCTTCACCTGGCTTTCAACTGAGCCTTGTCTGGCAGCAAAACAGTTCATTCAGACTCATTTACTGCCTTTAAAAAACATAGCTGATATGGCTGACTTGCTTAAACAAATTTGGTTTCTGCTGACAATTGAGAAGTACAAACTACAGCATAAGGGGAAGAAGAGCGGATAAGAGGCAATCTGTAATTTCGATTGAGACATTAATGAGTGAGCTAAGACGAACATAGTCAATGTAACTTTGTTGAGCGTTTTAGAAATGTAAAGCGATAGAATTCAGAACATGGGCCGTTATCACAGTATTTTCCCTGTACACCAAGTCAGAACCGTGGGATAAATATAGGGGGCATATAAGCATAATATTCAATGAATACATTTCTCTAAAACAGGCTATAGACTACATGTACACCACCAAGTCAGAACAGTAGGTGAAAATAAGAGAGGAAAGGGACCAAATTATTAGGGTGAGGCACATGGGCTACTAACAGCTTACTAAACAACATACACTTAGTATTACCTTCTTAGCTACAGTATACATATCTCCTGGCATATTGCATAATTTTTGCAGCAGCATACAATACATTTTTGGACTCACCTTGTTGCGCAATGCTCACTTGAACAGGAAGGTGGCGCAGCGATCCTGTGTGGGAAAATGTTGTCATCAAACTTTGTCATCAAAGTCTGGAAATTCTCTGAGGTTTAGGTGCTTTCAAGACAACTGGAAACTCTGTTAAAAAAAAAGGTAGAGTCATGATGACGTCAGTAATCTTCAGGTCGGAGCTCTAGAAAGAGACCGAGTTCCCAACTTGCAATTCCGAATTGGATGACCATTGAAAACGTATTTTCCCAGTCGGAGCTAATTTCTTTTCCTGAGTTCCCAGTTGTCTTGAACTAACTGAAGTCATATTTCCCAGTTCCGAGTTTCCAGATGTTCTGAGTACGGCAGAAGTCATGCTGGATTGACAGCATGTCCAATGTTGAATATTTATCCTTTTAAACTTGGAAAAGACACCCTTAAACCCAGACTTGGGACCACACACCTACTCCACCCAATAGCAGGCTAGTGATTGCTTTGCAATGGTTGCAGTTAGCCACTGATTCCTTCCAAACCACTCATTGTTGAATTTGCAATTTCCAATTTGTTGTGTCATGTTAATGACCAATGGCTGATGAGCACCAATACATTTTATCTATAATTTATCTTCATTATTTATCTTCATATTACAAGGATTAAAAAGCATTTGCCAGTAGATTGACTTGATTCATGATGATGAATGCTAGCTTGCTAGCTAAGATTTTGAAAGTATGATGTTGACATAGCCAATCAAAGCTACTGTACTGTAGATATAACGTGATTTGATGTAATTTTATCTGTTGCCAATGACCATGACCCTTCTTGGGCTCTAGATACACTAGATACACTGCTCTAGATACACTATATACAGTGCATTCGGAAAGTATTCAGACCCCATGACTTTTCCCACATTTTGTTACGTTACAGCCTTATTCTAAAATTGATTAAATAAAACATTATCCTCATCAATCTTGTTTTGGCGTGCACTGTAGACGAAGTCAGGTGCAGGAGAGCAGAGTATAGTTAACAGGCGCACATTTATTTTCCATTCCAAAACGAGAGCACTACAATAATCAAACTCGCTCAAAACACGGAACATAAATAAAAGTCAAGCGCATAAATCAAACACCACATAACATGAAACAATTACACACAAATACATGATGGGAAACAGAAGGTTAAATACAAATATTTTGATTGGGGAAATGAAAACCAGGTGTGTATGGAACAAGACAAGACAAATGGACATATGAAAAATGGAGCGGCGATGGCTACAAAACCGGGGACGTCGATCGCCGACCGAACAAGGAGAGGAGCCAACTTTGGCGCAAGCCATGACAAATCTACACACTGTACCCCATGATGAGAAGTGAAAAACAGGTTTTTAGAAGTATTTGCACTTAAAAACAGAAATACCTTATTTACATAAGTATTCAGACCCTTTGCTATGAGACTTGAAATTGAGCTCAGGTGGATGCTGTTTTCATTGATCGTCCTTGAGATGTTTATACAACTTGATTGGAGTCCACCTGTGGTAAATTCAGTTGATTGGACATGATTTGGAAAGACACACACCTGTATTTATAAGGTCCCACATTTGACAGTTCATGTCAGAGCAAAAACCAAGCCATGAGCTTGAAATAAATTGTCCTTAGAGCTCCGAGACAGGATTGTGTCGTGGCACAGATCTGGGGAAGGGTATCAAAAAATTGTGGTATCATTGAAGGTCCCCAAGAACACGGTGGCCTCTATCATTCATAAATGGAAGAGGTTTGGTCAGGGAGGTGACCAAGAACCCAATTGTCAATCTGACAGAGGTCAGAGTTTCTCTGTGGAGATGGGAGACATTTCCAGAAGGACAACAATCTCTGCAGCACTCCACCAATATGGCCTTTATGGTAGATTGGCCAGATGGAAGCCGCTCCTCAGTAAAAGGCATATGACAGCCCGCTTGGAGTTTGCCTAAAGGCACCTAAAGACTCTCAGACCATGACAAACAATATTCTCTGTTCTGATGAAACCAAGATTGAACTCTTTGGCCTGAATGCCAAGCGTCACGTCTGGAGGAAACCTGGCACCATCCCTACGGTGAAGCATGGTGGTGGCAGCATCATACTGTGGGGATGTTTTTTAGCATCAGGGACTGGGAGAAGAGTCAGGATCGAGGGAAAGATGAACGGAGAAAAGTACAGAGAGATCCTTGATGGAAACCTGCTCCAGAGCGCTCAGGAGCTCAGACTGGGGGCGAAGATTCACCTTCCAACAGAACAACGACCCTAAGCACACAGCCAGACAACGCAGGAGTCGCTTCGGGACAAGTCTCTGAATGTCATTGAGTGGCCCAGCCAGAGCCCGGATGATCGAACATCTCTGGAGAGACCTGAAAATAGCTGTGTAGCAAAGCTCCCCATCCAACCTGGCAGAGCTTGAGAGGATCTTAGAGAGGAATGGGAGAAACTCGCCAAATACAGGTGTGCCAAGCTTGTAGTGTCATACCCAAGAACACTCAAGCCTGTAATCGCTGCCAAAGGTGCTTCAACAAAGTGTGCTTTTCTTTCAAAAACAAAGACATTTCTAAGTGACCCCAAACTTTTGAACGGTATTGTACGTAAATGTGATTTTTTTTTTTTTTTTTTAAATAAAAAACAGTTTTTGCTTTGTCATTATGGGGTATTGTGTGTAGATTGATGAATGGGAAAAAAAGGTTTAATCCATTTTACAATAAGGCTGTAACATAACAAAGTGTGGAAAAAGTCAAGGGTTCTGAATGCTTTCCGAATGCAACTCTATACAAAGTATGTTGACACCTTTTCAAAATAGTGTATTCGGCAATTTCAGCCACACCCGTTGCTGACAGGTGTGTAAAATTAAGCACACAGCCATGCAATCTCCATAGACAAACATTGGCAGTAGAATGGCCTTACTGAAGAGCTCAGTGACATTCAACGTCATAGCATGCCACCTTTCCAACAAGTCAATTCGTCAAATTTATGCCCTGCTAGAGCTGCCCCGGTCAACAGTAAGTGCTGTTATTGGGAAATGGAAAAGTCTAGAAGAAACAACGGCTCAGCGGTGAAGTGGTAGGTTAATGCATTAAGCCAACTATAAAGTTTGGCGGAGGAGGAATTGTTGTCTGGGGCTAGGCCCCTTTTTTTTATTTTTTTTTATTTAACCTTTATTTAACCAGGTAGGCAAATTGAGAACACGTTCTCATTTACAATTGCGACCTGGCCAAGATAAAGCAAAGCAGTTCGACACATACAACAACACATAGTTACACATGGAGTAAAAACAAACATATAGTCAATAATACAGTGAAAAAAAAATTAAAAATATAAAAAAATATATAAAAAAAATAAGTCTATATACAATGTGAGCAAGTGAGGTGAGATAAGGGAGGTGAAGGCAAACAGATATATGTATAAATAAATAAAAATATAAAAAGGCCATGGAGGCGAAGTGAGTACAACACAGCAAGTAAAATAAAAACTAAAAAACACTGGAATGGTTGGTTTGCATTGGAAGAAAGTGCAAAGTAGAGACAGAAATAATGGGGTGCAAAGGAGCAAAATAAATTAATAAATAAATACAGTAGGTAAAGAGGTAGTTGTTTGGGCTAAATTGTAGATGGGTTATGTACAGGTGCAGTAATCTATGAGCTGCTCTGACAGCTGGTGCTTAAAGCTAGTGAGGGAGATAGGTGTTTCCAGTTTCAGAGATTTTTGTAGTTCGTTCCAGTCATTGGCAGCAGAGAACTGGAAGGAGAGGCGTCCAAAGGAAGAATTGGTTTTGGGGGTGACTAGAGAGATATACCTGCTGGAGCGCGTGCTACGGGTAGGTGCTGCTATGGTGACCAGCGAGCTGAGATAAGGGGGGACTTTACCTAGCAGGGTCTTGTAGATGACCTGGAACCAGTGGGTTTGGCGACGAGTATGAAGCGAGGGCCAGCCAACGAGAGTGTACAGGTCGCAGTGGTGGGTAGTATATGGGATTTTGGTGACAAAACGGATGGCACTGTGATAGACTGCATCCAATTTATTGAGTAGGGTTTTGGAGGCTATTTTGTAAATGACATCACCGAAGTCGAGGATTGGTAGGATGGTCAGTTTTACAAGGGTATGTTTGGCAGCATGAGTAAAGGATGCTTTGTTGCGGAATAGGAAGCCAATTCTAGATTTGACTTTGGATTGGAGATGTTTGATGTGGGTCTGGAAGGAGAGTTTACAGTCTAACCAGACACCTAGGTATTTGTAGTTGTCCACATATTCTAAGTCAGAGCCGTCCAAAGTAGTGATGTTGGACAGGCGGGCAGGAGCAGGCAGCGATCGGTTGAAGAGCATGCATTTGGTTTTACTTGTATTTAAGAGCAGTTGGAGGCCACGGAAGGAGAGTTGTATGGCATTGAAGCTCGCCTGGAGGGTTGTTAACACAGTGTCAAATGAAGGGCCAGAAGTATACAGAATAGTGTCGTCTGCGTAGAGGTGGATCAGAGAATCACCAGCAGCAAGAGCGACATCATTGATGTAAACAGAGAAGAGAGTCGGTCCAAGAATTGAACCCTGTGGCACCCCCATAGAGACTGCCAGAGGCCCGGACAACAGACCCTCCGATTTGACACACTGAACTCTATCAGAGAAGTAGTTGGTGAACCAGGCGAGGCAATCATTAGAGAAACCAAGGCTGTCGAGTCTGCCAATGAGGATGTGGTGATTGACAGAGTCAAAAGCCTTGGCCAGGTCAATGAATACGGCTGCACAGTATTGTTTCCTATCGATGGCGGTTACGATATCGTTTATGACCTTGAGCGTGGCTGAGGTGCACCCATGACCAGCTCTGAAACCAGATTGCATAGCGGAGAAGGTGTGGTGTGATTCGAAATGGTCGGTAATCTGTTTGTTGACTTGGCTTTCGAAGACCTTAGAAATGCAGGGTAGGATAGATATAGGTCTGTAGCAGTTAGGGTCAAGGGTGTCCCCCCCTTTGAAGAGGGGGATAACCGCAGCTGCTTTCCAATCTTTGGGGATCTCAGACGACACGAAAGAGAGGTTGAAGAGGCTAGTAATAGGGGTGGCAACAATTTCAGCAGATAGTTTTAGAAAGAAAGGGTCCAGATTATCTAGCCCGGCTGATTTGTAAGGGTCCAGATTTTGCAGCTCATTAAGAACATCAGCTGACTGTATTTGGGAGAAAGAGAAATGGGGAAGGCTTGGGCGAGTAGCAGAGGGGAGGGCAGTGCTGTTGTCCGGGGTAGGGGTAGCCAGGTGGAAAGCATGGCCAGCCGTAGAAAAATGCTTATTGAAATTCTCAATTATAGTGGATTTGTCGGTGGTGACAGTGTTTCCTATCTTCAGGGCGGTTGGAAGCTGGGAGGAGGTGTTCTTATTCTCCATGGACTTTACGGTGTCCCAGAACTTTTTTGAATTTGTGTTGCAGGAAGCAAATTTCTGCTTGAAAAAGCTAGCCTTGGCTGTTCTAACTGCCTGTGTATATTGGTTTCTGGCTTCCCTGAAAAGTTGCATATCACGGGGGCTGTTCGATGCTAATGCAGAACGCCATAGGATGTTTTTCTGTTGGTTAAGGGCAGTCAGGTCAGGAGAGAACCAAGGGCTATATCTGTTCCTGGTTCTAAATTTCTTGAATGGGGCATGCTTATTCAAGATGGTGAGGAAGGCATTTTTAAAAAATGACCAGGCATCCTCTACTGACGGGATGAGATCAATATCCTTCCAGGATACCCCGGCCAGGTCAATTAGGAAGGCCTGCTCGCTGAAGTGTTTCAGGGAGCGTTTGACAGTGATGAGTGGAGGTCGTTTGACCGCTGACCCATTACGGATGCAGGCAATGAGGCAGTGATCGCTGAGATCTTGGTTAAAAACAGCAGAGGTGTATTTGGAGGGCAAGTTTGTTAGGATGATATCTATGAGGGTACCCGTGTTTACGGAATTGGGGTGGTACCTGGTAGGTTCATTAATAATTTGTGTGAGATTGAGGGCATCAAGCTTAGATTGTAGGGTGGCTGGGGTGTTGAGCATGTTCAAATTTAGGTCGCCTAGCAGCACGAGCTCTGAAGATAGATGGGGGGCAATCAGTTCACATATAGTGTCCAGAGCACAGCTGGGGGCAGAGGGTGGTCTATAGCAGGCGGCAACGGTGAGAGACTTGTTTTTAGAGAGGTGGATTTTTAAAAGTAGAAGTTCAAACTGTTTGGGAACAGACCTGGATAGTATAACAGAACTCTGCAGGCAGTCTTTGCAGTAGATTGCAACACCGCCCCCTTTGGCCGTTCTATCTTGTCTGAAAATATTGTAATTGGGGATAAAAATGTCTGAATTTTTGGTGGTCTTTCTAAGCCAGGATTCAGACACGGCTAAAACATCCGGGTTGGTAGAGTGTGCTAAAGCAGTGAACAAAACAAACTTAGGGAGGAGGCTCCTAATGTTAACATGCATGAAGCCAAGGCTATTACGGTTACAGAAGTCATCAAAAGAGAGCGCCTGGGGAATAGGAGTGGAGCCAGGTACTGCAGGGCCTGGATTCACCTCTACATCACCAGAGGAACAGAGGAGAAGTAGGATAATGGTACGGCTAAAAGCTATGAGAATTGGTCGCCTAGAGCTACTAGAGCAGAGAGTAAAAGGAAGTTTCTGGGGGCGATAAAATAGTTTAAAGGAATAATGTACAGACAAAGGTATGGTAGGATGTGAATACAGTGGAGGTAAACCTAGGTATTGAGTGATGATGAGAGAGATCTTGTCTCTAGAAACATCATTGAAACCAGGTGATGTCATCGCATATGTGGGTGGTGGAACTGCAGGGTTGGATATGGTATAGAGAGCAGGGCTAGAATCTCTACAGTGAAATAAGCCAATAAACACTAACCAGAACAGCAATGGACAAGGCATATTTACATTAAGGAGAGGCAAGCTTAATCGAGTGATCAATAAGGGTCCAGTGAGTAGAGGTTGGTTGGGGTCGTGGCGATCCAGACAGCTGGCCGGGTATATGGCTATCGGTAGCAGCATAGGATGGAGGTCTGTTTGTAGATACCTCGTGCGTTTCCGTCGGTAGGTTCCGTGTAGTGGGGTTTTGTTCAGATAGCAGCCGATAAGACAGCTAACGATTAGCGGGCCTCAGATGAGCGTTCAGGTAACGCCGGGACGGAGGTGCCGGTTGGATAAATCCCTCGGGCAGATAACGTCGGCAGTCAGTCGTGAAGGCCCGGTGGGGTTCCGTATCTGCAGCAGCAACAAAGAAACGGGTCCGGATGGTGATGGAACTCCTCAGCTGGCTAGCTCCAGCATGATTTGAGTTAGCTCCGGGGTCGACGTAAGCCAATAGTCACACGGTATGCAGCTAGCTAGCTGCGAAATCAAGGTGCAAGTGTCCAGAGGCTGCGGTTGGAGTCCGGGGAAACTGAGAGAAAAAAGTCCCGGAATGCTCCGGTCCGAGTCGCGTTGCACAAAAGTGCCGGTAGATTATCGAGCTAAAGGAATAGCTGATGACCGCAAAACGTGGGCAGCTGAAACACCAACGCTAGCCAGCAAACCGGCTAATTTCGGGGCAGCTACAGATTAGCTTCTGGCTAGCTATCGGAGTAGCTTCTGGTTAGCTCCAATGAAGGGAAATATTAACATTACAGCACACAATGACAATCTAGACAGTCGTCACTGTCATTTGTCTTTGTCGGTCAATGTAAATGTTTCTTGTTTTCCTGAGAGAAATCTCTCCTCTCTCCTGAGTACTTTATTATTTGCACTTTGGGTTTCGTCCCGCTTTTATATACTATATAGTGCGTTAATAAATTCAGTAGTTCTAAACCTGTGACTGCTTACTCCTCTCTACACTTATGACACACGATGACCATGTACTCCTTGGCTTCTACTCCGGGCCAGCATTGGTCCCTTTCACTCAGGACTCCTTCTACTTTGCCCCCGGCCACAAAAACATTTGCACAGAAGTCATTCATCTTATATTTTTAGCATAAACTTTTCTCATCACGGCCCCCATTTGTGATAATGACAGATTGGTATCTCAATGCATTCTTAGTCTAAATTACTATTAAATAATTTAGATTATTAAATTTCGCAGTGTGCAGACCTCCACAATCAACCTGATACCCCAAATTTACAATTTTGGACAAGCCTACATAAATTATGGGTACGAATGACCACCCCCCTCCAAGGCACTCTTTCTTCTGGCGTTTCTTAATTTTCTTCTTCAGATAGCTTTACAGTTTGTCCTCCCAATGGCACACATGTTCAAAGTGGATGGCCCTTGATAATGTCCCAATTTCAAAGCAGACGAATCTCTCACCTGAGCCGCCAATGTCGTTTACGGTCCATTATGTCCAGTCCATTTTCCTACCAGTACACCAGCTGCATGAGAGAAGTTTGGACGGGATCTGTCTCCATGCTCAATCCATGTGGGCGGCAGCGTAGCCTAATGGTTAGAGCGTTGGACTAGTAACCGAAAGGTTGCAAGTTCAAATCCCCGAGCTGACAAGTTACAAATCTGTTTTTCTACCCCTGAACAAGGCAGTTAACCTCACTGTTCCTAGGCTGTCATTGAAAATAAGAGTTTGTTCTTAACTGACTTGCCTAGTTAACTTCTTGCGACTATAGGGGGTGCTGTTTTCTCATTAGCATAATTTGCATTACAGATTAAACGGCTTCCTACTCAATTCTTGCTCGTACAATATGCATAGTATTACTATTATTGGATAGAAAACACTCTCTAGTTTCTATAGCCGTTGGAATTTTGTCTCTGAGTGAAACAGAACTCAATCTACAGCACTTTTCATGATAGGGAGTCAGATTTCAGACATCTTGGCACCTTATCTGGAGTCAGTTTAAAGGTCCGTGTAAACGCTATGGAGAAACAGACACTTCTTACGTCTTCCCCTGGATGTCAGTGTGTGATGACAATTTGAATGGTGTCGATTGCGCAATCAGTCCCTCTATAAATCACCAAATACCGGAAGTAGCTTCCCTTTGCTGCCTGCGTCTTGCGCGAGAAGGACATCGGACTCACCTCCTTCCAACCTGTTGTTTATCCAGTAATATTTCTCCGGTCATATTTTTACCCGTTATAGGTGTTAACAGCATCATAAGGTAGTTAATTTGAACCGTTTTATAGCAATTTAGATCCGTTTAGTGCGATTTTGAGGCATTGCTTTGTTATGCACTTTCAAGCACCGGGCACGTTTCGGGGTCCCGGTCGAACGTTAGTGGGCATTTCGACGGACAGAGGACATCTTTCGACCAAATGAAGATTAGACCCAAGAAAGGATACATTGCCCAAGATACTGATGGAAGATCACCTAATAGTAAGAAATATTTAAGATGATAAATCGTTGTTCTGTAGAAAAATGTTAAACGCACGTTCCGCCATCTTGTTTGCTATAGCTTCGCTTGGCGAACCCTGTATTGCACAGTAAGGATAATTTTAGAAATGTAATTCCGCGATTGCATAAAGAACTAATTTGTCTTTCGATAGCTGTCCAACTTATATTTTTTTAGTCAAGTTTATGAATAGATATCCATGAGACAAGTGTAACGGCTGTCGCTCTCCTCATCCTCAGACGAGGAGAGGAGAGGAGAGAAGGATCATCAGACCAAAATGCAGCTTCAGGGAAATAAGCCATCTTTATTATAAATACGACGATGGCAACACGAAACACAAAACACTTTCAAATTTACAAAACAAGAAAACGACGTTGACGAAACCTGAACATAAACTTACATAACTACACGTAAACTCACGGACAGGAAACAGACGACATCGAAACGAAAACGAACAGCCAAACAGTCCCGTATGGTACATACATCGACACGACACAGGAGACAATCACCCACAAACAAACAGTGAGAACGCCCTACCTAAATATGACTCTTAATTAGAGGAAAACACAAACCACCTGCCTCTAATCAAGAGCCATACCAGGCAACCCAAAACCAACATAGAAACAGATAACATAGACTGCCCACCCAAAACACATGCCCTGACCATAAACACATAAAAAACAACATAAAACAGGTCAGGACCGTTACAGAACCCCCCCCCCTCAAGGTGCGAACGCCGGGCGCACCAGCACAAAGTCCAGGGGAGGGTCTGGGTGGGCAGTTGACCACGGTGGTGGCTCCGGCTCAGGACGCTGTCCCCACACCACCATAGTCACTCCCTGCTTCTGTCTTCCCCTCCCAATGACCACCCTAAAACTCACATCCCCTAAATAAACGGCCAGCACCAGGAGAAGGGGCAGCACCGGGACAAGGGGCAGCACCGGGACAAGGGGCAGCACCGGGACAAGGGGCAGCACCGGGACAAGGGGCAGCACCGGGATAAAGACCAGCACCGGGACAAGGGGCAGCACCGGGACAAGGGGCAGCACCGGGACAAGGGGCAGCACCGGGACAAGGGGCAGCACCGGGACAAGGGGCAGCACCGGGACAAGGGGCAGCACCGGGACAAGGGGCAACACCGGGACAAGGGGCAGGTCCCGGCTGATATACTCTGGCAGATCCTGGCTGAGGGACTCTGGCAGGTCTATGCAGGCTGACGGCTCTCGACGCTCATGGCAGGCTGACGGCTCTCGACGCTCATGGCAGGCTGACGGCTCTCGACGCTCATGGCGCTCTGACGGCTCTCGACGCTCATGGCTCTCTGACGGCTCTGGCAGCTCATGGCTCTCTGACGGCTCTGGCAGCTCATGGCTCTCTGACGGCTCTGGCAGCTCATGGCTCTCTGACGGCTCTGGCAGCTCATGGCTCTCTGACGGCTCTGGCAGCTCATGGCTCTCTGACGGCTCTGGCAGCTCATGGCTCTCTGACGGCTCTGGCAGCTCATGGCTCTCTGACGGCTCTGGCAGCTCATGGCTCTCTGACGGCTCTGGCTGCTCATGGCTCGCTGGCGGCTCTGGCAGATCCTGTCTGGTTGGCGGCTCTGGCAGATCCTGTCTGGTTGGCGGCTCTGGCAGATCCTGTCTGGTTGGCTGCTCTGGCAGATCCTGTCTGGCGGGCGGCTCTAGCGGCTCCTGTCTGGCTGACGGCTCTAGCGGCTCCTGTCTGGCGGATGGCTCTGTAGGCTCATGGCAGACGGGCGGCTTTGCAGGCTCATGGCAGACGGGCGGCTTTGCAGGCTCCTGGCAGACGAATGGCTCAGACGGCGCTGGGGAGACGGCTGGCTCAGATGGCGCTGGGGAGACGGATGGCTCAGATGGCGCTGGGGAGACGGATGGCTCAGATGGCGCTGGGGAGACGGATGGCTCTGGCCGGATACGGCGCACTGTAGACCTGGTGCGTGGTGCCGGAACTGGAGGCACCGGGCTAAGGATAAGCACCTTCCTACTAGTGCGGGGAGCAGGGACAGGGCACACTGCATTCTCAAAGCCCACTCTATACCTGATGCGAGGTACCGGCACTGGTGACACCGGGCTGAGGACAAGCACATCAGGATTAGTAGGGGGAGAAGATACAGTGTGTTCAGGGCTCTGGAGACGCACAGGTGGCTTAGTGCGTGGTGCTGGAACTGGAGGCACCGGGCTAGATACACGCACTACAGGGAGAGTGCGTGGAGGAGGAACAGGGCTCAGGATACGCACTGGTAGCCTAGTGCGTAGTGTAGACACTGTAGGTACTAGGCTGGGGCGGGGAGGTGGCGCCGGAAATACCGGACCGTGGAGACGTACTGGCACTCTTGAGCATTGAGCCTGCCCAACCTTACCTGGTTGAATGCTCCCGGTTGCCCGACCAGTGCGGGGAGGTGGAATAACCCGCACCGGGCTATGTAGGCGAACCGGGGAAACCATGCGTAAGGCAGGTGCCATGTATGCCGGCCCGAGGAGACGCACTGGAGACCAGACGCGTTGAGCCGGCCTCATGACACCTGGCTCAATACCCAATCTAGCCCTACCAGTGCGGGGAGGTGGAATAACCCGCACTGGGCTATGCACTCGTACAGGAGACACCGTGCGCTCTACTGCGTAACACGGCGCCTGCCCGTACTCCCGCTCTCCACGGTAAGCCTGAAAAGTGGGCGCAGGTCTCCTACCTGCCCTAGGCCCACTACCTCCTAGCCCCCCCCCAAGAAATTTTTGGGAATTACTTACGGGCTTTTTGGGCTTCCGTGCCAGACGCGTTCCCTCATAGCTCCGGTTCCTCTCTCCGGTAGCCTCTGCTCTCCCCAGTGCCTCCAGCTGCTCCCCTGGCTTTTCGGGCTTCCAGCCACGTCTCCTTGCTGCCTCCTCAAACCACCGCTCCTGGGCTTTAGCTGCCTCCCTCTCTTCCTGAGAGCGGCGATTCTCTCCTGCCTTAGCCCAGGGACCTTCTCCATTCATTATCTGCTCCCAAGTCCAGAAATCCTTGTTTTCCTGTCGAGCTTTCCCTTGCCGCTTGGTCTTAGCGTGGTGGGTGATTCTGTAACGGCTGTCGCTCTCCTCATCCTCAGACGAGGAGAGGAGAGAAGGATCATCAGACCAAAATGCAGCTTCAGAGAAATAAGCCATCTTTATTATAAAAACGACGATGGCAACACGAAACACAAAACACTTTCAAATTTACAAAACAAGAAAACGACGTTGACGAAACCTGAACATAAACTTACATAACTACACGTAAACTCACGGACAGGAAACAGACGACATCGAAACGAAAACGAACAGCCAAACAGTCCCGTATGGTACATACATCGACACGACACAGGAGACAATCACCCACAAACAAACAGTGAGAACGCCCTACCTAAATATGACTCTTAATTAGAGGAAAACACAAACCACCTGCCTCTAATCAAGAGCCATACCAGGCAACCCAAAACCAACATAGAAACAGATAACATAGACTGCCCACCCAAAACACATGCCCTGACCATAAACACATAAAAAACAACATAAAACAGGTCAGGACCGTTACAACAAGATCACTGTGAAAGAGGGCGACCGACATTTTCAGGCTAGTTTTGCTAGTATTGTCATTGTATAACCACGTTTTTTTATGGTTAAATATGCACATTTTCGAACAAACTCTATATGTATGTTGTAATATGATGTTACAGGAGTGTCATCGGAAGAATTCTGAGAAGGTTAGTGAAAAAATTAATATATTTTGGCGATGATTACGTTATCGCTCTCTTTGGCTTGAATCAATGCTCTGGTAACGTTTGCACATGTGGTATGCTAATATAACGATTTATTGTGTTTTCGCTGTAAAACACTTAGAACATCTGAAATATTGTCTGAATTCACAAGATCTGTGTCTTTCCATTGCTATGTGCTGTGTATTTTTAAGAAATGTTTTATGATGAGTAAATTGGTAAAACACGTTGCTCTCTGTAGTAATTCTAGTCGCTTTGGTGAGATTTGTGATGGTGGCTGCAATGGCAAACTATGATTGTCACGTTCCTGACCTATTTCTGTTAGTTTGTTTATGTGTTAGTTGGTCAGGACGTGAGTTTGGGTGGGCATTCTATGTTTTCTGTTTCTATGTTGGTTTATGGGTTGCCTGGTATGGCTCTTAATTAGAGGCAGGTGTTTGGCGTTCCTCTAATTAAGAGTCATATTTAGGTAGGTGTTTTCACAGTGTTCGGTGTGGGTGATTGTCTCCTGTGTTTGTGTATGTTGTTGCGCCACACGGGACTGTTTTCGGTTTGTTTGTTCTTCGTTTATTTATGTGTAGGCTATATTCCCTGTTCGTGCATTATTCGTGTTATGTGAGTCCGTCGTCCAGGTCTGTCTACACCGTTTGTTATTTTGTTAGTTTATCCGAGTGTATTTCGTTTCGTGTTTTTCCCGTCTTGTTTAATAAATTATGTCTTCACAATCCGCTGCATTTTGGTTCAATCCCTGCTCCTCCTCTTCTGATGAAGAGGAAGAGGAAAGCCGTTACAGAATCACCCACCGATCCAGAACCAAGCGGCGCGAAGTCGAGCAGGATTCTACACAGGTATCATGGACTTGGGAGGAAATATTGGACGGGAAAGGTCCATGGGCACAGTCGGGAGAATATCGCCGCGCTCGTGAGGAGATGGAGGCAGCGAGAGCCCAAGAGCGTTGGTATGAGGAGGCAGCAAGGAGACGTGGCTGGAAGTCCGAGAGGAGACCCCAAAAATTTCTTGGGGGGGGCTAAGAGGTAGTGGGCCAAGGGCAGGTAGGAGACCTGCGCCCACTTCCCAGGCTTACCGTGGAGAGCGGGAGTACGGGCAGGCGCCGTGTTACGCAGTAGAGCGCACGGTGTCTCCTGTACGAGTGCATAGCCCAGTGCGGGTTATTCCACCTCCCCGCACTGGTAGGGCTAGATTGGGTATTGAGCCAGGTGTCATGAGGCCGGCTCAACGCGTCTGGTCTCCAGTGCGTCTCCTCGGGCCGGCATACATGGCACCTGCCTTACGCATGGTTTCCCCGGTTCGCCTACATAGCCCGGTGCGGGTTATTCCACCTCCCCGCACTGGTCGGGCAACCGGGAGCATTCAACCAGGTAAGGTTGGGCAGGCTCGGTGCTCAAGGGAGCCAGTACGCCTTCACGGTCCGGTATTTCCGGCACTACCTCCCCGCCCCAGCCCAGTAACCCCAGTGCCTACACTACGCACCAGGCTTCCAGTGCGTTTTCAGAGCCCTGTTCCTCCTCCACACACTCTCCCTATAGTGCGTGTCTCCAGCCCAGTGCCTCCAGTTCCGGCACCGCGCACTAAGCCACATGTGCGTCTCCTAAGTCCTGTGCACACTGTTGTTTCTCCCCGTACTCGTCCTGATGTGCGTGCACTCAGCCCGGTGCCACCAGTGCCGGTACCACGCACCAGGAATATAGTGCGCTTCGAGAGGTCAGTGTGCCCTGTCCCTGCTTCCCGCACTAGGCTTGAAGTGCGTGTCCTCAGTCAGGTGCCTCCAGTTCCGGCACCACGCACCAAGCCTACAGTGCGTCTCAGCCGGCCAGAGTCTGCCGTCTGCCCAACGGCGCATGAACTGCCTGTCTGCCATGAGCCTGCAAAGCTGCCCGTCTGCCATGAGCCTACAGAGCCTTCCGCCGGACAGGAGCAGCCAGAGCCTTCCGCCAGACAGGTGCAGTATGAGCCATCCGTCTCCGCAGCGCCATCTGAGCCATCCGTCTCCGCAGCTCCGTCTGAGCCATCCGTCTCCCCAGCGCCGTCTGAGCCATCCGTCTCCCCAGCGCCGTCTGAGCCATCCGTCTCCCCAGCGCCGTCTGAGCCATCCGTCTGTCCTGAGCCATTAGAGCCGCCCGTCTGTCCCGAGCCGTCAGAGCCGATAGTCAGTCAGGAGCCGCTAGAGCCAGTCATCAGTCAGGATCTGCCAGAGCCGCCAACCAGACAGGATCTGCCAGAGCCGCCAACCAGACAGGATCTGCCAGAGCCGCCAACCAGACAGGATCTGCCAGAGCCGTCAGCGAGCCATGAGCGGCCAGAGCCGTCAGCGAGCCATGAGCGTCGAGAGCCGTCAGCCAGTCATGAGCTGTCCCTTAGCCCGGAGCGGCTATTTACCCAGAACTGCCCCTCAGTCCAGAGCTGTCTCTCTGTCCGGAGCTGCCTTTCAGTCCGGAGTCGCCCCTCTATCCTGATTTACCTCTCTATCCTGAGCTACCTCTCTATCCTGATCTATCCCTCTGTCTTGAGCTATCCCTCTGTCTTGATCTATCCCTCTGTCCCGGTGCTGCCCCTGTTGTCGATGTTGCCAAAAGGATTTTGTGGGGGTAAGATGAGGGTGGACATTCATAGGGGGAGATGGAAGCTGGGATTGACTATGGTGGGGTGGGGACCTCGCCCGGAGCCTGAGCCACCACCGTGGTTAGATGCCCACCCAGACCCTCCCCTAGACTTTGTGCTGGTGCGCCCGGAGTTCGCACCTTATGGGGGGGGGGTTATGTCACGTTCCTGACCTATTTCTGTTAGTTTGTTTATGTGTTAGTTGGTCAGGACGTGAGTTTGGGTGGGCATTCTATGTTTTCTGTTTCTATGTTGGTTTATGGGTTGCCTGGTATGGCTCTTAATTAGAGGCAGGTGTTTGGCGTTCCTCTAATTAAGAGTCATATTTAGGTAGGTGTTTTCACAGTGTTCGGTGTGGGTGATTGTCTCCTGTGTTTGTGTATGTCGTTGCGCCACACGGGACTGTTTTCGGTTTGTTTGTTCTTCGTTTATTTATGTGTAGGCTATATTCCCTGTTCGTGCATTATTCGTGTTATGTGAGTCCGTCGTCCAGGTCTGTCTACACCGTTTGTTATTTTGTTAGTTTATCCAAGTGTATTTCGTTTCGTGTCTTTCCCGTCTTGTTTAATAAATTATGTCTTCACAATCCGCTGCATTTTGGTTCAATCCCTGCTCCTCCTCTTCTGATGAAGAGGAAGAGGAAAGCCGTTACAATGATTTATACCTGAAATATGCACATTTTTCTAACAAAACCTATCCTATACCATAAATATGTTATCAGACTGTCATCTGATGAGGTTTTTTCTTGGTTAGTGGCTATCAATATCTTAGTTTAGCCGAATTGGTGATAGCTACTGGTGGAGAGAAAAAATGGTGGACAAAGAAAATTGTTGTCTTTTGCTAACGTGGTTAGCTAATAGATTTACATATTGTGTCTTCCCTGTAAAACATTTTAAAAATCAGAGATGATGGCTTGAATCACAAGATCTGTATCTTTCATTTGGTGTCTTGGACTTGTGATTGAATGATATTTAGATGCTACTATTTAATTGTGACGCTATGCTAGCGATGCTAATCAGTGTGGTGGGGGGGGGGGGGGGGGGTGCTCCCGGACCCGGGGTAGAGGCTCGTGAAAGGTTAAGTAAAGGTAAAATAAAAATAAAATGTTGGCACTCCTGAAAGAAAAGGTTGGTTTGACTGGATTCTGTGTACAGGTTTTTGGTGGTGAACGCCATTGTCGCCATTACTTCAGCTGGTTAGAAGCTCACAATGTTCTCGGTTGAATTATCGCCTCCATGCATCTAGATACCATCTGGGGTCACCATAACCTCGAGAGAGGACAGAACAACAGTTTAGTTTTGGGAATTACTGATTCAGGAAATCCAGACAACTGTATGACAAATTATTACTACTACCAGTAGTCTTAATACAAATGTCTAAGACAAATGTCATAGTTGAAACAATATTTTTTTCAAATTGCCTTATACTCCGTTATCATCTTGAGGACCTCTACGCAGAGTTACAGGGTCAGGGAGTTAGAGGACTAATCTTTAGGGAGAAATCCCAACCATCCACCAGACCCAATCTGGTGAGATTTATATTGAAGCAAGACATAAACAAAACTAACAACAGCAATACACTTCCTTTTACAGGCAGGCATATGAACAAAATCAATTTTGCATATTTACCAAAGGGCCCCGGGGGACTGGTAATTCCCCTTTTAGACACATGACTCACATTGTGATTTATGAGTCCAAAAAAAAACAACAACACTGCTTGTTAAATCAAAATAACAAATAAAATTAGAATCACAACCCTTGATGACTCCACCTTAACTTGATTGTATCCCAAAAGGTAATTCAAGGACTAGAGACAGGTGTCCCTCATTCAGGGCCAGCGTTTTCTCTCTGTCGTTCTCGTGGTACGAATCACACATAGGACTATTTATAAATTATAAACTTCTTCCTAATTATTAGAGATAACATAGTCCATTTAAATCTCACCCAATGTCTATCTAGTTAGGGTGATCAGGCGTCAGCAGAAAGTCAGAACAGAGGTCAGAGGTCATTCAACCCCATTAAGTGGGTGTTTCTTTCCCTGTACCTCAGACATTATTTAAATATATTTCAAACATTTTGTAAATTAGGTTTATGTTGGGTTTTTCCGTATATTTCTTATCAATGTACATTTGTGCAACCAAAACTCGGACATTAGATACTTCAGAAAATGTTGTGTGTTAAAACATAGGATAAAAACAAACAAAATGGCCAGGTCTCACATAATTTGAGAGCTCTCTTAACAACCGGTCCTGGGTACCTTTATTCTAACTGTTCTCCCAAGGCACCTGCCTCAGAAAGCATTTCAAAGGGAGAGATACAGAATCATTGTTAAACTCATCAGAATAATTGTTAGTGGACATTCCATAAGTCTTGGAAGAAAAAAATAAAAATAATCACTCCTAAAAATTCTTCATCTTAATTGAGTTTACTGCATCTTGGGCAGGGAGTCTTGATTAAACCATGCGTATACAGAATTATACTTCAGACACATCAGATGACACAGTGTCCCGACAAGCGGAATAGGCACCTTCTAAAGTAAACAATCCCAGAGCCCCTCTCTTATAATCTTATAATTTTGTACCTGTTGCATTGACATACAGTTCTGTACTAACTGTCCCTGGGACATAAACTAGTCAAAATATGAAACCGGTTGTTTAACAAATCTGCTAGGACCTTCAAAATGTTGGTGCTAGCTTATCAGCTCAATATTCGGTACTAAAACATTTACTTGGATCCACGTCAGTTCTGGACACAGTTCCATGTAGTCAAAACAAATTATTGTTTTAGATGACATTACCTTCTTACTTAAATTACTGGTGCTACCCAAACTATAGAATTCAGTAATAATAATTTGAAATTGTCAAAAATGTCTCTTATTCAATTCTTTAAACCTCTGTGCCAAATGTCCCACTGTGTCCCTTACAGCCTGTTTGAATTCAGTGAGTACTACTTATTTTCCACAGGAAGCTCCAAATAACAGATGGCAGCCTCTAATTTAATATCAGTCCCAATGCTCAATCCCTCTGTTTGTCATGTGCCCTTTAATTGAAACATTTAATTTTACATTTACAAATTACTAAGCCATTGCATTACTAGAGTGCTATCTGAAAGCCACTAACTTTACCATTCACTTTGTTACTTTCACTAGTCTCCACATCTGTTTCCTTCAACTAGGACTCCCTTCCTCCCCATTGGAAGACCTTCTCAATCTCTACTGCTAATATAGTCGGATCACTCTCAAACAATGGTCTGCTTTCCCCCCTATTGCAAGGTTTAAATACAAAACAAACATGATAACTTTCTCCATATTGGAAGGCATTGTTTTAATTTTAGTCTACCCTAACAGTTTTACTCTATGTATTTATTACCAATTTCTGTTGGATATTCACTTTCTGCGTCATACTTATTAAATGTCTATTATTTTAAGATTAACATGTAATGCGCTGAATTTATAAAATGCATCGGCCAATTCAGAAGGGAAGAGGAACTTTGGAGGGAGCTTCCTTTTTTAAAGTAGCTCTCAAGACTAGAGTCTCTTTCTGGGATCAACTTTCACAATAACTGGGCTGGCACTGTCTATAAGTCCCCAATAGGTGGTGTGCTCTGTCCATACTAAGTCTCTACCTAGCAAGTTAACCTCTTAGCGCTAAGGGTCAGATTTTTTTTTTCTTAAAATATCGTTCCCAAGGTAAACTGACATTTTCTCTGGCCCAGATCGTAGAATATGCATATCATTTACAGATTAGGATAGAAAACACTCCAAAGTTTCCAAAACTGTCCAGATATTGTCTGTGAGTATAACAAAACGTATTCTTGCTGAGCGGCCTTTCTTCCTTGCTGAGCGGCCTTTCAGGTTACGTCGATATAGGACTCGTTTTACTGTGGATATAGATACTTTTGAACCTGTTTCCTCCAGCATCTTCACAGGGTCCTTTGCTGTTCTTCTTGGATTGATTTGCACTTTTCACACCAAAGTATGTTCATCTCTAGGAGACAGAACGCGTCTCGTTCCTGAGCGGTATGACGGCTGCGTGGTCCCATGGTGTTAATACTTGCGTACTATTGTTTGTAGAGATGAACGTGGTACCTTCAGGCATTTGGAAATTGCTCCCAAGGATGAACCAGACTTGTGGAGGTCTATCATTTTTTTCTGAGGTCTTGACTGCTTTCTTTTGATTTTCCCATGATGTCAAGCAAAGAGGCACTGAGTTTGAAGGAAGGCCTTGAAATACATCCACAGTTACACCTCCAATTGACTCAGATGTCAATTAGCCTATCAGAAGCTTCTAAAGCCATGCCATCATTTTCTGGAGTTTTCCAAGCTGTTTAACGGCATGGTCTGTAAACTTCTGACCCACTGGAATTGTGATACAGTGAATTTTAAGTGAAATAGTCTGTCTGTAAATAGTTGTTGGAAAAATTACTTTTATCATGCACAAAGTAGATGTCCTAACTGACTTGGCAAAACTATAGTTTGTTAACAAGAAATTTGTGGAGTGGTTGAAAACGGGTTTTAATGACTCCAACCAAAATATATGTAAACTTCAGACTTCAACTGTAGATATTCTATAAAAAATCAAGCTGGAGAGTTCACAGTCAAACTTAGATGTTTAAAGTACCGGTCTGATATGAACGCTCCCATGCGGCAGTCCCGTTAGTTCTCTTATATACTGCTTACACAGACAAGTTATTATTGCATGATTAGGTTATTCATTAATCATAATTAATGTATCATTAACATTTGGTTCATGCATGTGACCCACCAATACCTCACGAGGCTTCTTCTCTCCAAGCTGAGAACTTGAAACTGAGATATCCTTTCGTTCTCAAAACAAGGTTCTGGGCGTACTGCCAAGTTGCAGACACTGATAGTGGGGATTGTTCAGTCACTTGCATGAACACAGAAATATGTTATTAGAAAAGCACAAACATAGAACACAGAAATTGGTTATTAGAAAAGCAGAAACATAAAATGTTCCATCACAGTGTACTGCTGGACCTGTATCATGCACAAGCTTCACCACAGTCTGGACCTTCACTTCCTGATCACAGGTCACACCAAGTTTTCTCCCGACTAGTGCTTCGAACATAATCAAGCAGCGCTTCAGAAAGACCAGAGTGAACACTGTCAGAGATTGCTGGTGTGGTGAAGGACAAGTACTCTGGCATGGGTCATCATCCCACAGCTGGTTGGACTGGAGGACTGTGTCGTGTCTTTGGCTATGCCGGATTAAGTGATATGACATGCTATTCTATAAAATCCTTTCTCCGTAATTAATATTATTGAGCTAATCATGTAAATGTATTTAACTAGAAAGTCGGGGCACCACGAAATAATATTTATAGAGCTGTTATCTTCCGAATAAACTCTTAAAGACCTAGTAATATTTTACATCAATAGCAGTGTCAC